>NC_055694.1:1840098-1890098 GCF_017639745.1 Melanotaenia boesemani | reverse complement strand
ACTACCTTTCCTTTAGCTACTTGTGTCTGGTTTTAATGTTACCTCCCTTTTTTCCCGGCTGAGCCGCGTCGTAACGTATGACATGGCTCTCAAACCATCATAAGTGATGCGTTGCACATCTTTGCATATAGATCTGATATTTTGTCGGTGATATAATTTCTGCAACCTTTGGTCTCGAACCTGCTGTAGCTGATTGTGCTGAGCAGCAGGCAGTCAGACAACGTGAACTTGTTAATATGTGATGCTTCTGCTGCCTCACAGTTCCTGCAGTGGTAATAAGAGTCTTTCTGTGTTGACTGAGCTTTACTGTCATGAAGTGGCTGCATCCAAGAATGTGAAGAAGTACGGGATGCTTAATGGTGCTTGCAGTATGGATTCCCTGTTCTTCTCCTGCTGGAGCTGCCAGTGCTGTTTACATCTAACTCTGTTACTGCTCCAGTCAATAAAATCTTTATTCTTTTAAGCCCACGCCAGTCTCCATTTATGTTGCAACATACAAGACAAGTAATAAAAATAAATGGTTGTGTGGTTGGTGATGCATCACAGGTTGTTACCGGTTCTGCTGCAGGAGGATGAGTTTGGGTTTTGTTAGACAACTTGGCTGGTTCTGTTCAGATGTTTCTAAAATAGTTTAATTTCAGTGAGGTACTGACAGGCAACACGCATTTTATCATGAACCAATGTGTTTTAGAATGAACATCCAACTTGATTAAAATAAAGTAGAACTGTTCAGAGTCTGGCAGCCGAGGTTCTGGTCCTGGGTTGAGATCCAGGCTGGATGTAGAGCATAAATCTAGTAATGATTAACAAAATTTAAAAGATGGAGGGAGCTAACAGAGCGCTGCAGGGAAAAGGATGAACTGTCTGGAAGGAGGATAAGAAGGAGTGATAGAAAAGGTGAAAATATATCTGAAAAATGAGAAAAAGGAAATTAATATTTTCATAAATAAAATGCTTTTTAAACTACGTTTAAAAAGGAACAAACTCACAATGAAAGAAAGAAATTAAGGAATTTATATGAATCCATAAAAGAAAATTGGTTGAGTAAATTAAATTCAGTGTGACTATAAAAGTGTCTCCAGCAGGGTTCCTGAACCGGTTTAACCTCCTATTGATCTGTGATTATAGAGGCCTGCTTCCTTGTTATTGATCGGTAATCAGACGCATGTTTTCTGCTGCTTCTGTCGGCGATCAGACATGTTGTTTTGTTGCTGATCGGACCACATGCAGCGGGACATCATTTACTGAAACATCTGTTACATTAGCAGAGCATCAGATTACATCCTGTTCCTCTGTAAAATGATGCAAATCACATCTGGAGGAAAAAATGGATGTTTGATCCCAGTCAGCATCACACATGATGTTTCCAGCCTCAGCTGTCAGACTGGGAGGTAAAATGATGTAAAATGAATTTATGAATAGATGTAGCAGCATAAAGGTCGACCAGAAGAAGAAAGCAGAATTTATTACTAACAGAACTTTGTAGAAATAACACACAGATCAACAGTGACCAAACCTTTTCTCATCTCATCGTTCTCTCAAGTCTTGGCTTTCAGGAGAAAAAATATTGTTATTGAAACAAACACACAACAGAAACTATTTCCATGTTTCCACTTTTTCCTCATTTCCAGTTATTCCTGCTACTATTTACCTGCTATCCTCACTAAACCAACTCCAGCTCAGCTGCTTTGTGGCGCCACCGTGCATCAGAAACGTCTTCTTGGCTTTATTCCAGCCATAGAGGAGCATTATTTTTCTTCTTTTCACACACACACAGAACTTTCTGCTCACTGGTTGATCTTTGGCTGCTCCTGATTGGACGTTACCGTCAATCTAAGCTCTCTGATTGGTGGAAAGTCTGACAGGAAGTGGCTTCATCATCATGTCCAGGTCTAAATAGAGGTCTCTTAGCAACATAGTAGTGATGGTGATGTTTTTATGATGAAATGTGATAAATAATGCTGTTATCATGGATCATTGTGGATTTACCAGATAGAGTCTCTGAATAAAACTACATTTAGTGGCTGGATTGTAAACCTCCTGGAAGGGATAGAAATGCTGGAAAACCTCCGTAGATCAGCTAAAGGGTAAAATCACATTTACCCCACAGAGATACACACCACCACTCCTGGTGGAGGAGGTGGACCTCGGGGAAATCTGATGGAGGTTTAAGGGTTAATAATTTATAAATAATTGCACGTTTATGAGAAAATGCAGAGTGGAAATGAGGCTCCAGAGAGAAAACCAGGATCATGGACACTGTGCTTCCCCTCTCTACGTGGACAGACCTCATGGTTCTTACTTCCTCCGACGTCTGAAGGCTGGATGTTCACATCTGGATGTCCGTGCCAGTTTCAGCCGTTGCTGCATGTGAGCTGAGGCTCCATCCTACAGGCTGTATTACAAGCTGGTGCAACAGCATTACAAAGGGCGCAGTGCTTCCAGCAGTCCAGGACATTTACGCTGCCTTCATCATGACACACCAAAGCCAACCTGCTGCTGTCCTCATCCCTGCCCTCTGGTCGGGTGGACTGCCTGCACGTGTGCACAGAATTCCGGGGGGATGCAAACATTCCAGAAGACATGAAATGGTAGATTCATTTTTGGGAGAGTTGTTCATCAGGGGAAGCAGCAGCGCCTGCACATCTAAACAACCGCAGGTCAGTTCGGCTGCTTCAGTCCATGAATGATCCACAAGCATGTGGCTCCTCTCACAGTTCAGCCCACAGGAACTGACCAGACACTTCACATGGTTGTCAATAAGCCCTCCAGCATCTTTCTTTCTTCTTTTCTTTTAGAGATGTTACAGCAGCTCTGATCGCACTTCCTGAGAATATCAGCACTTTATCTACAGTATCCACCATCCTCTGACCTCTGACGTTGTGCTTTGCTTGGCCGGCTCTTTTTTTACACAATAGTGAGTTTTTTCTTTTATATTGAAGCACCAAAGCCAGCAGGTCTCTGTTTTAGTAGCTTAAAAAATAATAATAAAATATGATTTATGTTTCCATATTTCTCTACCTACATTTCTTCTGCTGATACCATCAGTTCATGATACTTTTTCATCAATACCGATACCAGTACTTTTTGCCCTTTGAATGCATTAAAATCTTTATTTTAAGAGCAAACTGAAATATGAATAAAACTCATGAACAGAAATACTTAAAGGAAATATTTATAAAACTAAGAATATAAAATAGATTACAGACTATTTGGATTATTTAAATTTCTTAAATTAAATATTATCAAATATATAAAAAACATTATTATTAATATTATTAATAATGATAATAATAATAAATACAAACTTTATTCTGCTTTTACCCATCACTAGTAAATCTTTTACTAGAGAGACGCAGGCTGCCATGTTTCGCTGCCTGGGAACAGTTAATACTTAATGAGTAATTGGTTATTTTATCATTTTTTAATAGTAAATTATTAACATAATAAATGTAATAAAAGCATAATGTGCAAGAATCTGCATTAAAGCAGAAAATATTAAAACGCATCGTCATTGCTAACATTAGCATCATCAGCATGGCATCTGATTGGCTAACATAATCATGTGACACGGAAGTCGTGGAAGGAATTCACGGTGACGGATCATTTTACTCTCCGGAGTGAAAGGAAGACATGTTTGGTGTTAATACGCCTGTCCTGTCTGGTCGGCCAGTTTTCCTGATCCAGACATGGGAATTTTTCTTTTTATCTGTTTTCTTTGACTGGCTCATGTCATGATCTCATGTAAATGAGAGTGGGTGAACTCTGAGACGAGCCAATCAGATCAGAGCTTCTTCCAGGGTTCATGAAGCTCCACCAGCTGCGATCAAACCTGCTGTGAAATGACTGATGTTGTGATTTTCATACTTTAAATTCAAAAAGCCTTTAAAAGTGCAGGTTTGGGTGGATTTGTCCTCCCTACAGTCAGATTCAGGTTCAGCTCTCACAGTAAGCGCGAAGGCGGAGGCCGAGCCATCAGCGCCGCTCACAGGGACGAACCCCGACCCCGAAGCTGAGTTCAGAGAATAAATATCCAATGTCCCGTCAGCAGGGATTCCCTGTGAGAGGACGGACACACGGATCTAAGCCTGGAGAACGAGGACTGAACCCGACGAGCCTGCTTGTTATTTCCATGCAGTGCTTCAAGGAAACTTAGCTTCATTCACCAAACATTCTTACAAAGATTCTGGCTTTCAGGACAATCTTCATATCATGGACATGTTCTTATGTAAGAACAGATTCTTCCAACACTCAGAAGAACTCTTACGAACATTCGATAGGCAGTGTTTGTGCTGTTTCCTGCAGTTTCCTCCACAGATGGCGCTCCTGAGATGCTGCTGATGATAGAAGTGATGGCGCTCGGGGGGATCTGGGGAGTTTTAAAGGTTAAATAGATCAATATGGAGACGGAGGAGGTCCTGATGGAATGAAAGTTGTACATGAAGAATGTGGCTTAATTTTTCAGGAGCCAGATTTGGACCACAGGCTTCTGTCCTGAGGACAGAGACATGGAGGCGGCCATCTTGTCAACAGTAAGATCAGATGGATTGTCCTCTGGAGAGCAAGAACACTAAATGTTGTAAAAGTCTCTGATCGACAGACGCAGCATAATTCAGCTTTGGTTTCTGGAGCAACCAAAACAATAAAATTAGAAATAACTGCTGTGTTCCTGGTGACGTTACAGCTTTGCTTTAGGCATGATGGAAAGCAGTTAAAAACATGGTGTGTGTGTGTGTGTGTGTGTGTGTGTGTGTGTGTGTGTGTGTGTGTGTGTGTGTGTGTGTGTGTGGCAGATTACTCGTGCTGAGCTTAAAGCAGTCAGCCTGAAATTCATTCATAATTCAACGACGGACACACTGCAGGTTTTAGAGGCTGTGCACGTACATGCAGGTGTGTGTGTCAGACGGGGAACGAGTGCACAAATATTTCACCAGTTCTGCACACAAGACTTTCCTTCAGGTAAATGCTGTTTGGTTGATGGCTGCAGCCCAAAAATAAGAAATCCTAAAGACGCCTCGGTAGGTTTTACAGTCTGGCTTCAGCTAACTTTTTACTTTATATTATTTATATATTTAATTTTATTTATGTATAATTTTTTATTTATATTATTATGGTTTATGCATTAACGGGTTAAAGAAAACACAAACAACATCTTGATGATACCTCATTGTTAAAGCTCAGCCAGCACTGCAGGGTTTAATTATTTTTTCTTAGAAACGGACTCTGGTAGGGACTTCCGGTTTGGCGATGTAGGAGCAGGACGTTGGGTAAAGGGGCTCCCGACCAACTCTCTTATACTTGATGCAAGTTAAATAATACACGATTTTACATATAACAAACACGGTAATAGCTTCGAGGTTGTTGTTTTGTTTTTGTTTTTTTTTGCGGCTACAACAGCAAGATGGCCAATACTAACCCTAAGTCACTAAAGGGTTCGACTTCAACCAAGCGACAAACTAGCATAGCTAGCAAGCTAGCAACTTTGGCAGCCGCGTCGGAAACTGAGAAACCCGACGACAGTGAACCTGGAGACTCCATCTCAATTACACAGCTGACCACAGAGCTAGCTAAGCAACGTGCTAACCTTAAAGATGATATGGCCACATTAATTCAAGAGTTAATCCAGCCCTTACAAGTTTCGGTGGACGGGCTACGGGATGAAGTCAGCTCCTTCCAGGGCCGACTAGTCGCAGCAGAAAACTTAGCGGGAGATAACTTCGAACGGATCTGTGCTGCTGAAGCGACTGTTAAATCCCTCCAAGCACAGAACGCGACCCTGCTGGATCGCCTTGAAAACTTGGAAAACAGATCCCGCAGAGCTAACTTACGAATCCTGAACCTACCTGAGGGCAGCGAGGATGGTCATAATCCTAACTCTTTCATCTCGGAGCTACTGAAGGAGGTCATGGGGGATAACGTATTCCCGAACCCGCCGGAGCTGGATAGAGCGCACCGTGCAGCGGGACCTAAACCTGCGGAAGGACGACCTCCAAGACCCTTCATTTTGTGCTTCCATCGGTACCGGGAGAAGGATGCTGCTTTGAGATGGTCCAGGCAGCACGAGGTGAAGTACAGGGGCTCCACTCTAAGGGTGTATCCAGACCTCAGCGCCACACTTGCGAAGAGGAGATCTGCCTTCAATGACGTTAAACGAGCTCTTTACCAAAAAGGAGTACAGTTTCGTCTGCTTTTTCCAGCCCGACTCCGAGTCACATTTGACGGCGAAAACTACTTTTTTGACACCCCAGAGGACGCCCAGGCATTCTACGACAGACGAATTGTAAAGTAACTCGCTGGGCGGCCGGACCAATGGAAGGAGTGAGTTGATAATTTCTGCATTTAGCTATCACTTATTCTTCCAAACTACTGAGACTGTTACTGGTTTGTTGAATATCTCAATAGTGTAGTGCTTGCTTATTTGTTGATTGGGCCCCCCCCCAAGTAAGTTAATTAAGGGATGGCCTACCGGGAGATCTGTGAGTTGTACAAGGAGCTGCTGTTTGCTTCAGGTTCCGAGGCAAACACACAGTCGGGGTGTGTTTGGGGAGTTTTGGGGGTTTGTGCTGCCGCCTCAGGTTATGTGATGCGTTTGTGTGTGTTTTCATTTTACTCAAGATATCAGATTTATTATGTCAGGGGTGGTCCATTGGGCTTTTGGGTCAGGTCAGCTACACATCTAAGTGATAATGTCTAGTTCACTAATTAATAATGTCAGAATGGGAGGTTCAGCAGTCCGCCTTATAAGCTGGAATGTAAAAGGTATGAGAGGGCCAGTGAAACGAGCAAAAATCTTTTCCCACCTAAAGAAATTAAAAGCAGAAATAGCGTTTCTACAAGAAACACATCTGGTTTCAGCAGACCATATGAAACTAAAAAAATCATGGGTAGGACAATATTATCATTCACACTTCAATACTAAGGCAAGAGGCACAGCAATATTAATCCACAAAAATATACAGTTTACTCTTAAGGAGTCCATATCTGACCCACACGGCCGATTTACGATAGTGACTGGATCTCTCATTAACACTCCAGTCATACTTGCATGTATATATGCCCCTAACTGGGATGATGCTGGTTTTATTTCCAGGTTCATCTCCTTTTTACCCAATTTGGACTCACATCACTTAGTCCTTGGTGGGGACCTGAACTGTGTCATGGACCCTACCTTGGACCGATCTAGTCCTAAGTCAGTGTCCCCATCCAAAATGGCTTATGCTTTGTCCACATTTATGAATGGAGCAGGCTGTTTGGACCCATGGCGCTTTCTTTTTCCACATAACAAAGAGTATTCATATTTCTCACATGTACATCAAACATATTCAAGAATTGACTATTTTTTCATAGATAAAACTTTACTACCGCTTGTTAAGAGAAGTGAATATCTGCCCATCGTCGAATCAGACCACTCCCCTGTGTTATTAGACTTAGACTTTCCTCTTAACCAAGTTGGGTACCGTAGCTGGAGATTTGATTCCAATTTACTGGCAGATGAAGACTTCTGTGCAGTTATATCTGCAGCAATAGATAATTTTTTACAGACAAATAAATCTGAATCTGTATCTCCCTCACTCCTGTGGGAGACATTCAAAGCAGTTATTAGAGGAGAAATAATTTCCTATGTAACGACACGTAATAGGACTAGGAAAGCAAGACAGGAGCAACTTATAAATTCAATTCGGGATTTGGACCACAGACACTCAATATCACCTTCTCCCAAATTATACAAAGAGAGACTGGACTTACAAATGCAATACAACTTACTATCAACGCAGGAAACTGAACAGCACCTACTTAGGTCTCGTGGATTTATATATGAACATGGTGAAAAGGCGAACCGCCTCCTGGCCCACCAGCTCAAAAGTAGATCAATAGCTCAGCTTATACCTCGGATCCAGAAGACTACAGACGAGTTAACAGTTGACCCAATAGAAATTAATAGTGCTTTTCAGTCATTTTATTCAAAATTATATGCATCTGAGTACTCAGAGGAAAACTCAACCATGTTCACTTTTTTAGACAGTTTAGATATTCCTATTATAAATTCCGTTAGTCAGACAGATCTGGATAAACCCTTGACACCCAATGAAGTCCTCACTTCTATGTCAGCAATGCAAAGTGGCAGGGCCCCTGGACCAGATGGATTTCCAATTGAATTTTATAAAAAGTTTTCATCTAAATTAATCCCCCTCCTACTGGAGATGTTTAATCACTCCCTGGAACAGGGAACCCTGCCACAAACCCTTACAGAAGCTAATATTATACTTATATTGAAGCCTGATAAAGACGCCAACAACTGCAGCTCATATAGGCCCATTTCACTACTGAATGCAGATGCCAAAATTTTTGCCAAAATTCTTGCCACCAGGCTCAATACTGTTATAACAGATTTAATCTCCCCAGAACAAACAGGCTTCATTAGGGGCCGCCATTCCTTTTCAAATATACGTAGACTCCTCGGGGTCATTTATTCTTCCTCATCCTTGGTGACGCCCGAAGTGGTGGTTTCCTTGGATGCGGAGAAGGCATTTGACCGTGTCGAGTGGCCCTATCTGTTTGCTGTACTTGCGAAGTTTGGCCTGGGACCCAAATTCCTGTCATGGATTCGGCTTCTATACACGTCACCTAAAGCAAGAGTTATTACTAATAAAGTGTGTTCCGAATACTTCTTTCTGTCTAGGGGCACTCGGCAAGGCTGCCCTCTTAGCCCACTTCTTTTTGCTTTAGCAATTGAGCCACTTTCCATTAAACTAAGAACTTCAAAATGCTTTAAGGGAGTTTTAAGAAAACATGTAGAGCACAGAGTATCCTTATATGCAGACGACCTACTACTTTACGTCTCAGACCCTGTAGCATCTGCTCCTAGCATTGTAGATATTTTACATCAATTTGGTAGTTTCTCAGGTTACAAATTAAATTTTTCAAAAAGCGAATGCTTTCCAATTAATAACCTAGCCCTTCAAATTGAGAAAAACGACCTGCCCTTCCCTCTCTGTAAATCAGGATTTAAATATTTAGGAATTCATATTGCACGCTCTTTTTCGGGTCTGTACGATAAAAACTTCACTCCCCTGATTAATAATCTTAAACATGACCTTCAAAGTTGGAGTGTTCTTAATTTAACCCTAGCAGGAAAAATCGCTTGTATTAAGATGAATATTTTGCCCAGGTTCTTGTACCTCTTCCAAAATATCCCAGTTTTTCTCCCAAAATCCTTTTTTAGATCTGTTGATAAAGTAATCACCTCCTTTCTATGGAAAGACAAACACCCCAGAATTCGTAAAGTCCTCCTTCAGAGGCATAAAGCAGAAGGGGGTCTGGGTCTGCCTAATCTGATGTACTATTACTGGGCAGCAAACCTACAAAAAATTGTCTATTGGATTCAAACTCCAAATGTTGTCTGGTGTCAGTTAGAAGGTCATACCTGCACATCATCGTCACTTCCTGCCCTGGTTACCTCAAAATTACCACTCTCTCCTAGACAATATTCTTCATGCCCCGTTGTAATCTCCACCCTGAAGATTTGGTCACAATTTAGACAAACTTTTAATCTGCCAGATCACTCTTTCCAATACCCCATCCTTAATAATCATGCCTTTCTACCAGCTAAACTAGACCCAGGCTTTGTTCAGTGGCAAGGAGCGGGTTTAAGTAAACTGAGTGACCTATACATAGATGGGACTTTTGCCACGTACAATGCTCTTTCCACCAAATTCAACTTAGAACGCTCTAACTTTTTCCGCTATCTTCAGATCCGCCAGTTTGTTCGAACTATTAGTCCAACTTTTCCCAGTTTACCACCAAAGAACGGAATAGATCTCATTTTGCAATCCCCCCTACGCTGCAAGGGTCTCATCTCAAATATATATAACCACATTTTATCACTCAATAATGAGACTCTTGATGGGATCAGGGCGGAGTGGGTGGGGGAGCTTGGGAAGGATATCTCTGATGTGGTGTGGAACGATGCATTACACAGAGTCAATGGATCAACTTCATGCGCTCGCCTTGGTTTAATTCAGTTCAAGGTCCTCCATCGAGTCCACTATAGCAGAGCTAGGCTCTCCAAGATTTACCCAAATGTGAGTGAAATGTGTGAGCGTTGTCATGTGGTGAGAGCTGACCTGGCCCATATGTTCTGGTCCTGCACCAAATTACACTGTTTTTGGAGTGAAATATTTCAAACGTTATCTAAAGCTTTTAATAAAGACATTGAACCTAGTGCTGAAATGGCAGTTTTTGGTGTCCCAGGGGAGGGTGCACCGATGACAACTAGGCTTAAAAATGTTCTTGCCTTTTCAACCCTCCTTGCTCGTAGAAGGATCCTCTTGGAGTGGAAATATGTACAACCACCCAAAACAACATCTTGGATGAAAGACCTTATGCTATATCTTAAGTTGGAGAAGATAAAATTTTGTATTAGAGGGTCGACTCAAAAATTCTATGAAACATGGAACCCCTTACTGTCCTACATTAACAGACATGATGTCCTCCCGCTGAACTAAGATAAGAAAATGAAGGCACTGAGAATTATAAGCTGTTGACCCAAGTCTCCATGATCATCCACCTGCACGACTTTGGTACACAGGTACTTATTTTTTTATTTCATTTTTTTTTTTTTTTTTACTTATTATTATTATCACTATTTTATTTCATTTTATTTATTTATTTATTTATTTATTTCTTCTGTTTAAATTAAGTGTATATACTGTATGGTTGAATCTGTTTGTACGCACTATATTGGCATATTGGCTTTCGGGGTTGTTTTTTTTTTTTTTTTTTTTTTTTTTTTTTTTTTTTTTTTCTTTGAAAATGTGCCAACTTTCATTTGATATACGCATCTATGTTCTGGATGTCTTTGATTGATACGGCAGCACAGGGGTGGGGGGTGGGGCTTGTTCTGGATGTAAAAAAAAAAAAAAAAAAAAAAAAAAAAATGTTGTGGAATAATTGAGATACATGTACATTTATCTGCAAATAAAATATGTTAAATAAGAAACGGACTCTGGTGACTCCAAACTACTTTTAGACTTAACAGCTGCTTGTAGCCTCGTTTCTATTGATGTATCTTGATCAGGAGATGTGGAAAAATGGTCTTTCAGGCAAAAACGTCTCTGGACACTGACTTGAATAATAAAAAGAAGTTTATTACAAAAGTTCAGACATCAAAACAGATTTCTGCAGCAAAATCTGGAGGTCCCAAAGCCAGAACGAAGACCTAAAGACATGATGTGTCGTTCTGTCTTATATAGGGTTTAAACAAAGAAAATTCCTCAGTCCTGTGTCCTCCAATCATAGAGTTTGTCTATAGGATGCTCATTTGCATGGAATGCATGTTCTTGTGTCAATCCAGTCTGTAGGACAGAGAACCTTATATGGTAAAGACTTAAGTGTGTACCATACAAATGCTATGCTTAGATACCTCACTACCGTTGTGTCCCGGTCGGTACAGGACGGTTTGGTTCGGTAAACCCTGATTTCGGTAGCGTTTCCACAGCAACCATACCGTTACCTGGTAGGGGGCGTATTGGCCGGATATCGATAGATGTATCAGCCACATAACAAGGGTGATGTCACAGCGGTGCAACACCTTCCTTGAATTCTAAGGAAGAAGAAGGCAACCCAGAAACGAAGGAGGAGAAGGCAGACGTCCATCAGCTTGTCTTCTCTCTTCTTGGCGTGCAGCTTCCAGCAGATGTTTAAACATGGAGTTGTTGCTGCTCTGTTCTTAGTGCCAAGTAGCACAGCAGTGATGATTCCTTCCACCACTCAGAGGATTTCTGAGTGTCAATCTCCACCCTTGTAGGTCAAAGATTGGGACCCCAACAGGAGGGTCCCAAAAAACGGAGACAGTTCAGGTGGATTTTTTTTTCAGAATATGGACTGGAGACTCCTCGGTCACAATGGAAATACCTCCCAAGGTGGTGGAAAATTAGAGGGCTAAGATCCTGTGGGACTTCCAGATACAGACCAACAACATGGTGGAGACCAACCAAGCGGACATGGTGATCATGGACAAGCAGCAAAGGAACGTCGTAGTGATGGATGTAGAAATCCCCACCGATGGAAATATCAGGAACAAGGAACACGAGAACTTGGAGAAATACCAAGGACTCAAGGAAGAGCTGGAGAAATCCCAAATGAATGAATGAATGAATGAATGAAACTTTATTGTCATTGCAACAGGCGCAACAAATTTGTTTTCCAGTACAAACCCATCCAAGAGTTGACAACAACAACATATAAATATAAACAGGATCAGGCCGACTGAGGCAGCAGCCGCAGGGCAGCGCGCCATTTCCACAGGTGGAAAAATAACATGAGGGAGAGTAAGGGATGAGGGGAAAACAGAGGTATCTCTACTCGCCGCCTGGAGGGCGGTTCAGTGGTCTCGCTGGCTACTTAATCATCCGAATTCTGGGTCAGTTTCCATCCAGCCGAGACGACAACTTCTCCAAGTAGGTGTCCACCCCGCATACGAGCTCTAGAACTGCAACCAGCTTGCCGTTCTGAGCTAGAATAGCCTCCAGTTTATGACTGAGCTCCTGCACCACCAAAGTCTGATTGTTTGTAGCTCAACACACTCCAGCACAGAAATCCGGCAGCTTGCCAGTGGCCGCCGACAGTGTCCAAATTTTGCGATACACCAGGAAGCCGCCCACTCCAAACAGCAGAAACCCAGTTATCATGAATCCAAATGTGTAGATGTCCTCTGTGTCCTCCACGGAAAGAACAGACACATGACCTTCCACACCCCCCAGGAATCCATCACATATCCAGCCGCGAACGTTCAGGACAAGCGGCCTCCCTACGCCCGAGTTGCGGTTCGAATAAATTTGGTCAGTTGTATTGAGAGACCAGCTGATCAGATCCATGGTTCTAGATTCAGAACAGAAATGCAGAGAGAAGCTCAGCATGACAGAGAAAAAGCATCTGCCTCCGTCGAGTGCAGGAAGAAACATGAAACATCCTGAAGGTGAAGGTACCAGTTGTACCCGTGGTCATCGGAGCTCTGGTGGAGAAGAGGCTCCACTAGTTACCTGGAGAACCATCAGACATCTCCATCCAGAAGAGAGCAGTCCTTGGAACAGTTGAGAGACTGGAGGACTCTCAAGCTCCCAGGACTCGGTAGAGGACCCGAGCTGGAAATGAACCCCGCCTACCCGGGGAGATGGGAGGGAAGAGTTATATACAGTCATGGATGAAATTATTGGCACCCCTGGAATTTTTCCACAAAATACACAAATACTCCCAGGAATTGTTGCAATTACAAATGTTTTTGGTTCAATTGTGTTTATTTCCTTCATATGCATTGGAAAAACACAAAAAAGCTGAAGAGAAAAGCCAAGATTAACAAAATTCTACACAAAACTCAAAAAATGGGATGGACAAAATTGTTGGCACCCTCAACTCAATATTTGGTTGCACACCCTTTGGAAGAAATAACTGAAAGTAATCTCTTCCTATAACCATCAACAAGTTTCTTGCACCTCTCAGATGGAATTTTGGACCACTCTTCTTTAACAAACTGCTCCAGGTCTCTCAGATTTGAAGGGTGCCTTCTTGCGACAGCAATTTTGAGGTCTCTCCATAGGTGTTCAATGGGATTCAGATCCGGACTCATTGATGGCCACTGCAGAACTCTCCAGTGCTTTGTTTTTAGCCATTTCTTTGTGCTATTTGAAGTATGTTTTGGGTCATTGTCCTGCTGGAACACCCATGACCTCTGACGCAGACCCAGTTGTCTGACACTAGGCCCTACATTGCGACCCAAAACATTTTGATAGTCTTCAGATTTCATGACTCCTTGCACACTGTCAAGGCACCCAGTGCCAGAGGCAGCAAAACAACCCCAAAACATCATTGATCCTCCACCATGTTTGACTGTAGGCACTGTGTTCTTTTCTTTGTAGGCTTCATTCTTTTTTCTGTAAACAGTAGAATGATATGCTTTTCCAAAAAGCTCTACCTTAGTCTCGTCTGTCCACAAAACATTCTCCCAGAAGGATTGAGGCTTACTCAGGTACATTTTTGCAAACTCCATTCTGGCTTTTTTATGTCTCTTAGTCAGCAGCGGGGTTCTCCTTGGTCTTCTGCCATAGCGCTTCTTCTCATTCAGATGACGACGTATGGTCCGAGCTGAAACTTCTACACCCAGAGTCTGCAAAACAGCTTGAACTTGTGTGGATGTTGACTGAGGATATTTATCCACCATTCGAACTATCCTGCGTTGCATCCTTTCGTCAATTTTTCTTTTCCGTCCCCGTCCAGGGAGATTAGCCACAGTTCCATGGGTTATGAACTTCTTGATTATATTACGCACAGTCGACAAAGGAACTTTAAGATCTCTGGAGATGGTCTTGTATCCTTGAGATTGTTTATATTTTTCGACAATTTTGCTTCTTAAATCCTCATGCACTTCTTTGCGCTTCTTTCTCTTCTCCATGTTTGGTGTGTGACACATATGCACACAACACAAAGGTTAAGTCAACTTTTATACCTTCTAACTGGTGTCAGGTGTGATTTCTATATTACCAGCACCTGGTAAGTGCCACAGCTGAGTTTAAACAAGCATCACCTAATTGAAATAAAATTATTTACCCCCGTTATAAGATGGCGCCAACAATTTTGTCCATCCCATTTTTTGGATTTTGTGTAAAATTTTGTCAATTTTGGCTTTTCTCTTCAGCTTTTTTGTTTTTCCAATGCACATGAAGGAAATAAACACAATTAAACCAAAAACATTTGTAATTGCAACAATTCCTGGGAGTATTTGTGTATTTTGTGGAAAAATTCCAGGGGTGCCAATAATTTCATCCATGACTGTATATGTATAGTGCCAGAGTCTGTACTTTTTAAAAATACGTTGACATTTTTCTGCTCTGTTGTGGCCTGTGAGACCAAACATAGGGCTTAAAAACCGCCTGCCATTCCCTCTGTTGGTGTTTACTACTGTGATGTTTTGTTCTAATTACTGCATCAACAAGAACTCTCCACATGGTCTCCGGCATCGATCTGTTGTGGCTGGACATTTGGTTTGCATTCAGACATAAATAAAGAAACCTTAAATTTATTTTAAAAACAACAAGAGACTAAAAATAATCAATATCAGCTGTGTTCATGTGTACTTGCATTGACTCAAGTCCAGTTTCTCATTTGCTGTTTTCATATTGTCGCATTGATTAACTGTCAAAATGTTGGTTTTTTACAGACTTGGGAGTTTATTGAAAACAGAAGAAATAAAAGCAGTTGGTTCATAAATGAGTTAAGTAGGGAAACAAACTGTCTGCATGTGCAGAGCTCAACTTCTTTCAGCTAATTTTACTTTTAATTAAATACACGAATCAGCTGTTTAAGGAGCATTTCCGCACGTAGCTTAACTCATCTACTCGTCAGAATGAGGTAGAAAGATTTGTTTGGCTCTTTGGCTCAACTCAGCACGAGATGATGTGGGATGAAATCATGATCTCATAATTAAACACAGGACTATTGTAGGGAGGAAAAGCCCCGCCTCCAGCACTACCTGACAGCACCTGGGTCCACCTGGACTCCCAGCAGTCTGACTACCACTTACGGATGATGATGTCCGTCCTGGTTGGTTTCTGCTTGAGTTCTTCTTCTCAGATCAGTCGCTGTGGAGAAATGCGTCTGCTACCTGACTGTTGTAGTAATTAGTCAGAACTTGCTGGTAGCCGCCTGGACTGGCCAGATCCGGGACAAGCCAGGCGCCAAGGCTTCACCTGGGGATGAGCTAGTGTGTAGCTCTTAGCTGCTAGAGCCTGCGAACCACTAAAACCTGCTAGCTGTTAGCGGCTAGCAATACTGGCTAGCTGCTAACATCTGCTAGCTCAGCATCATCTACCCCCTGCTAACTTCTGGGAGGTTATACTAGCTTCTCATTTGATGGCTAGCTAACATGTGAATGGTTTTAATGAGCAATTATTAACAGATCCTTTACTGAATGAGTAAAAAAAATCTAAAGTTTTGACTGTTTGAATGTTGATGAAAGATGTAAAAGGTTTTAGGGAATTAACTTCTGGAGTGGGACAATATGAAAAAAAAAAAAAAAACAGAAGAAGTTCTTGGATAAAATGAGTTTAGATCTGCTGATGGTTTATTGAAAAGGTTAAACTTCATGATTCCAACCAAACCTGAGAAAGAGAATTTTTATTGCTCCCACTGTGGACTTTAAGCAATAACTCCTCATCTGACGGCGAGCTCCTTCACAGGAAACTTTATTGTGGATGCTTTATTGAATGAAGCTCACGGAGGGAAAATAAAGAGTGAAAGACTTTCCTCAGCAGACTGAAGACGTACTGCTCACCTCATCATAAAAACATCTTTAATAACCTGCAGCTTTATATCTTCATCTGAAACAATGAGCGTGGATTCAGCTGCTCGTCTCTCGGGACGTTTGAGCAGGATGAAGATCAGTTCCACCAGACATGATGTTCACACTGACGCTTTATGCCAGATATGTACAATTTTTTTTTTAAATCCTGTTGTACAGAATAAATCTAAAGTGTGAAGCTATTTAAACAGAAGAAATCAGAGACACAGCATGTTGAAGCTATGACATTTTATTGTTTTGTTGTTGGTTTCAGCAGTATCTTTAGGATACGGGCAGTAATGAGCTTCTCCATGGCTTGTTCTCATGCTTGCATTTCAGCCATAAAAGATGCTCAGCAAAATAAATTAACTGGAGTATACGGCTAATTTGGCATATGCTATGAGGAATGGATGAAATTAGTAGCTAGCCATGAGGTGATAGCAGTGACCAGGGAACCCAGAACAAACCAGCAGATGCTAGCAGTTAGTCTGCAGGTTTGGGTCTGTGGAGGGAGCGTACGCTAACCAAAATCCTCCTGGAAAGAGCTGAATGTGGGGGTCTGTTCCCACTGGCCCACCCAGCTGGCTGAGCAGTGAATTGCGAAGGCAGCTAAAGGCTCTTTGTACTGGTATCACCAGGCAACCGAAAGTTTCCTTTTGCTGCTGTTGCTCAGAACCATGTTACTCACACAAGCAACATTGTTTGCAGAAGACAAACTCCAGTTCCTGCTTCTTTTCTCTTCCGCTACAACATGCAAGACCACGTAATAAGAACCATTTTCACTCTGATTGTGATTCTCGTTTTGAAGCAGCAGCTTGACCCAGCGTACTACTTCACTTCGATCAGCTAAGGGGGAGAAGGAGATAGAGCACTGTACCGTCATGGTACGTGGAATACACATGATTGAGGAATTATTCAATCTGGATTTAAAATCTGAATTAACCAGCCACTTTCTTCGGATTTAAGTTTAATTTGGAATGGCCATATTCATTCGGAATTAGGTGTTTACACGGTCATTTTAAAGCATGTTTAAGTTTTATTCTGATTTAAGGGGGAAATAAAACTCTCTGAGATATGTGGATATTCTCAGATAAATGGTTCCATTCAGCGATTGGTCAGTTCAGTGGACTTGGAAGTGAAGTCATCTATTGTTCCGTTTACGGCACCTAGAACTGTCATACCGAACTCTGAGAATGAAAATTAAGATTGAGTCTTAAGGTCCAGTCATACTTGCGTGACGTTGGCGTCAGGTCGGTTACGCCGTCACCTCCTTAGGCTCCACGTAGGTCCGCAAAGCCTTGACGTGTCCCTGTCCCAACAAGACCTGCAGTCCAGCGACGCAAACACGGTGACACAGATGTAATCCATTGTGATTGGTCATTTTGTGATACGTACTTTCGTATCTTCTCTCTGAACGACGTCTCCTTCTGCTTCTCATTTGTTTGCGATTTAAAACGTCCAACAGATGGATCATTTTCTTCACCTGCTTTCACGATCTCTCGAAGACACCGCACCATGTCAGCCGCCATTGTTGTACTAAAACCATCAATGAAACTCCACCCTGTGGATTAACCAGCCGATACCAGCCCTACTGCCACCTGCAGATCCAACATTACGCTGTTTCCCTACACTCCAATATATGCACACATTTCATCTGCCTCAGCTATGCGGTCCTGACCCGACACAGATGAATCCCGAGTATAACTCCAGCTTTACCCCCAATTACCACCGCCACGATTTAGTTCCAGCCTCCAGCTCGGGTCAGGCTGGGAGCGTGTCAGGTGCAGAGCGCCCACGGTGCAGTCTACCGAGCTGGATCTGCGAGATCACAAAATCACAGGAGAATCTGAGAATCTTGTGATTCTCCACCTCCAGCATAAACATCTCATCGGCCATGATAAGAAAGAAAACACTGACACACGCTGATGACGTAATGTTTACATGATTCAGCAGCTAAAAATCTGCATGGGGCTTTTATTTTGAAAATTACCGATTTCCTGTCTGCCCCTATGTGAACTGCTGAGTTTGAGGCGTTGTGTTTAGTGGAGAGCCGCGACAAGGCGCTTCTGGGACGCTCCTGACACGCACAGCAGTGCTCGGTGGGAATCGAACCATTGACTAAAATGGCTGTGAACAGCTGCGGCGGCGGTGCAGCCATAACGCAGTCAGCAGGTGAGACACTTTGATAAGTAACTTTTGTGTAGGACCTTTTTTACTCATAAGTCGACTCTTTTTTTTTTTTTTTTTTTTTTTTTCTTTATTTATTAAGTCGACTCTTAACAGTGTTTTTAGGAGTAATTCTAGGAAGTTTGATAAAACGGCCCCACGTTGTTCTGAATGTGGAAACTGGACTAAAATGAGTCGATGCTGCTGAAGATGTGAAGAATTTTTGATCAGAGCTTGACAGCATTCTTCTGTTTCTCTTCCCTTCATTTTTCCTTCTTGTTCTATTCAACCATCCTCTGTTCTCAATTCTTCCCTTCAGCAACGGCTTTTCCACGTTCTTCTCCTCCTCCATCTTTCCCTCTCTTACCTCTCTTACTTATTCTTTCTCTTTTCTCTCCTTGAACAAGCCTGTTTGTCCCTCTCCTCCTGCTTTGTGTCTCACTCTGTCTCTTTCATGTTGGTGTGTTTTCTGACAGGACAGCCATACATGGACAAGGAGTAAAGACCACCTGACGCCTTCCCCCAGCTCACCAAGACAAAGCCCGAATCTCTGCTTGCTGCTGATGTCCCGCTGAGGGAGACGGTGACACTTGGAGACAGAGAAACAGGAAAAACAGCAAGACAAGCCAGAAAAAGGAGGAGGGAGGCTCCAGACACACAACCTCCGCAGCAGAGAAGCTCTGAGAGGCAACTTCAGGGAGCATCATCACAATTTAATAAGAGTCTAACAGAGAAGCAGGAAGCAGACACACACTTTTAACACTTTCCTACCTGGATTTATATCTTCATCTTCCAAATCCCTGCAGCAATAAACTTGTGACAGCAATATTAAAGAAGCACTTTATTATTATTTGACACAGATCCTGCTGCTCTGAGACTTCAGTAAATTATGTTTTTTTAATGAAGAGGGTCCACGTTTGGAGGTGCAACGTCTTGCTCCGGACAGCTCAACTCAGAGGCAGTTGTAGGCTGAAAGTAAAATAGGAAAAATTCCAGTTAATTCCCAAGATTCCAGACAGTTTTTGGTTGTAAAAGGGCCATTTTTACCCTGACGAGCATCTTGTAGGAGTTGGTGGAGCTCTGGTTTTATTTTGGAAAGCAGCAGACCAGAAGGAACCCGATGCAGCAGCATTCCTGCTACTTCTCCAGGTTTTTTTTCATGGCTTGACACCTGACTGCCCTCTGACCCCGCCCCTTCCCCTTTCCTGCCCCCCTCCCCCACCATCCTTTCAAAATGTCCGACCACGTCGCCTGTAGCTGCTCCAACTGCTGCAGGAAATCAAGGCAGGTAAAGCAGTAAGCAGAGTTTCATCTAAAGCACTCACCTCTGGATCTATTAGCTCCACCCCCGGCTTCGTCCTCCCCCAGGACAGACTTCTCTGCAGGCAAAACGCTCTGATGCAAGATGGCAGCCGGCGTGGCGACATGGCTGCCGTTTGCACGGGCAGCGGCGGTGGGCTGGCTGCCCCTGGCCAAGAAGACAATGCCTAAACCTCCAGTGGACAACTCGTCCAGATCAGATGAGATCTTGTATGTCAACGTCAGCGGTGTCAGGTTTCAGGTGGGTGTCGTCGTCTACTGAGCATGCTCCATAAAGGTGTTGGATGGAGGGTGGGGCTTCTCAACTTCTCAACAGTAGAGTGTTTGGTGGATTTTTTTTTTCTGATACTGTTGGAAAGTTTGTTTATTTCCATATTAAATGGGGCCATGTTTATAAGGAACATACATTTGTGGGATAAGCAGAATGTGAGATGAGCAGCATGTGGGATGAGTGATATGTTGGATGAACAGCATTTGGGATGAGTAGCATGTGGGATGAGCAGCATGTAGTATGAGCAGAGTGTGGGATGAGCAGCATGTGGGATGAGTGATATGTTGGATGAACAGCATTTGGGATGAGTAGCATGTGGGATGAGTAGCATGTAGGATGAGCAGAGTGTGGGATGAGCAGCATGTGGGATGAGCAGAGTGTTGGATGAGCAGAGTGTGGGATGAGCAGCATGTGGGATGAGTGATATGTGGGATGAGCAGCATTTGGGATGAGTAGCATGTGGGATGAGTAGCATGTAGGATGAGCAGAGTGTGGGATGAGCAGCATGTTGGATGAGCAGCATGTTAAATGAGCAGCATGTTGGATTAGCAGGATGTTGGATAAGCAGGAAGTGGGATGAGCAGCATGTGGGGTGAGCAGCATTTTGAATGAGCAGCATGTGGGATGAGCAGCATGTTGGATAAGCAGGATGTGGGATGAGCAGCATGTTGAATGAGCAGCATGTGGGATGAGCAGCATGTGGGATGAGCAGCATGTTGGATAAGCAGCATGTGGGATGAGCAGCATGTTGGATAAGCAGGATGTGGGATGAGCAGCATGTTGAATGAGCAGCATGTGGGATGAGCAGCATGTGGGATGAGCAGCATGTTGGATAAGCAGCATGTGGGATGAGCAGCATGTTGGATAAGCAGGATGTGGGATGAGCAGCATGTTGAATGAGCAGCATGTGGGATGAGCAGCATGTTGGATAAGCAGGAAGTGGGATAAAAAGCATGTGGGATAACATGAGTTTGTGAGTTACACACATGAAAAATCTGGATTGGGTTTTTCGTGCACCCATTTTCTGCCCATGCCAAACAGCTGATTCTGTTATAGACTGTTTTGAGCTTCTAGTACCCCAGGTGCTGACAGTCAGGTGCTTCATCAGCAGCACCTATGACCCTAATAGCAGACATGTTTGGGATGAATCCGGGCTACTTCTGGCTCTTATGGCTCAGTTACGGCTATGGCTAGGGTTGTGTGGGCCAGAAATGGACCAGAAGCCAGTCACCAGCCTGGCTTGGATTATGGCAAGTTTTCTGTAGCCCATGTGTGGCCTACAGCTGTAGGTCTGGATGTGGATTCAAGCAAGTATTTTGTGGGCAAAAAGTGCTCCTAATATGGCAAGACATCCTTGTGTCAATTTCCTTGTGGGCCACAGGTGGTGGTCATGTGACTGAGTTTTGGCAGCTACACTCGTTTAGTCAACACTGTGACGTTTGTCAGAAAGTGACCAGTTCTTCTGAACAACCTTTTATGTCCAAAAAGGAAACGCTGCAACACTTTTAGTACCCAAGTTTTAACTGAGCCATAACTAGGCCATAACTGAACCACAGATAAGCCATAACTGGGCCATAACTGAACCACAGCTGAGCCATAACAGGGCCATAACTAAGCCACAGCTAAGCCATAACTGGGCCATAATTGAACCACAGCTGAGTCATAACTGAGCCTGAAGTGCCAGAAGAAGGTAGCCCAAATGTTCTACATAACAGACACGTTTGGGTCTATTGGGGACTAGTTTTCATTACCCTGAACTCTCTGCATGACAAATCAGGATAAATGAATCTATTTACCATCTATTTTTCCAGATGTCATTATTGAGGATTTTACTTTGTTTTTAATTCCTGGTTATCAGGAAGGTCCTGTGTTATAAGGAGCTTATATTCTATCGCTATTTTTTTTTAATTGAATGACTTATTTAATTAATTTTTTCAAATAATTAACCCTAAAGCATGGTCATAAACACAAATACATCAATGAAGGGGGAATTATTTAATTTATTAGAGGGAAAATACTTGTACCATGCTGTTACTGAGGTACATCTTATCTACAAATATCTTTTTAAAAAATCCAATAACACCTTAAATCCAAAATTTAGTTTGAGCTTCTTTTTATGTCAGTGTCTTTACTGTATTTAGAAAATAGAAACTAATGTAGAAACAAACTCATAATAGCTAAACTAGACAAAAATAGAAGCACTGAGTGATATTAAATGAAGAGCCGAGTCAAAAGAGGTGAATCTATGTAAAGAACTAAACTTCTAAAATTGGTCATCACTTCTCAAAGAGTTTGTGCTAATTTCAGGTTTATATGGTGGACCTAGAACTGGTCCATTATAATTAACTTCCAACCCAAATGAATTTTTTACTGCTGAGTAACAGTAAGTCCAGTCCAGCCTGGCGGTTTCAGGGACATCTGTGCCAAAATGTCCATTATTTCTTCATCTATAAATAAAGAGACGGAGTCTCACTTAGGATCAAACTACCTCCGCTCTGCTATAATAAGATTATTTAGCGCTGCTATAATCTAGGATGTTTGTCTTTTCTGTCTCATTTCTGTGACAGTCCTGAGATGTGTTGATGCTGGTGGTTCGTGCATGAGTGGAGAAATCTACAGTAGAATAAAGATTTTTGTTAAAACTGTTCTGTCGTTTTTATAATTTACCGCAAGCCTTGCTCGATATTATTCTCAGTTGTATTAAAATAATCATTATTAATATAACGTATACTTTAATAATCCCGACTGGGAAATTAGGCTCTGCATTTTACCCATGTCTACATTTCTGCTAGAGAGGAGTGGGCTTCCGATGTGTCGGTGCCCAGGGAGCATTTGGAGGGTTTGGGGCCTTGCTCAGGGGTCCAGAGTGGTTCACCCCTGTGCACTGGGGACCCCATGTTGTCCTATGATGTGGACACATGTTAAAAGAATCAGGTCTTGATATGAAAAAAAGCTTAAAAATTGTGATTTTGTGAATCATGTTTCTACAGATGAGGTGAAACTTGCCTTCGAGTTGACAGAAAAAAGGAGATTTTAAATGTAATGTTGAGGGAAATTTCATTGTGAGGATATATGGGTGTTGTGGAGGATGTGGGTGTTTTGACACGGGTCACGGTGACAGGTTATGACGCCTGCACCTCTCCTCTCCTGTTGCTCCTTGAATCATGACGTGACTGTTGGTGATCAGCTGATCAGCTTTTTCCATCCAGCATCGTCTCTCTTGTCATTCGTTCTTCGTTCAGCTCGTGCTGAGGAGGAGGAAACTAGCCGGATGTTAATGTAAAACAGTAGTCTGTTTCATTTTGATATCCTTTTGTTTGCATTTATTTTCTGCTGTTTTCATTACTAGCTGAGGTTTGCCAGTGACTCAGCTGTAAACTCTGCTGGTTTTAATCCAGCCAGATGGACCAGGTTCAGATATCTAACGAGTGTCCAGATTAAACCAGAGGATGTTTTCTCTAAATCATTGGTGCTGTGCAGACGCTGGACAGACAGGTTTACTTTGGGAGCCATGAATGTGGTGAAGGGAAATTATGAACAGGTTCTGAAATACAAATCAGAGCAGGACCTTCTCTAACCAGGTGGTGGACAGGTGATAAAAAGGATTTATATTCAGGGGCGGGTCTAGAAAAGTTTTGATGAGGGGGCCAGGCAGGAGCACTGACCAGGAAAAGGGGGCACAAATGAGAATTTCAAAAGGCCTAGAAGTTAGTGAATAATTAGCTTTTTATCAGAACTTCAGTTGTCTTTTTTCTTTATTTAACCAGATTAGTCCCACTGAGAACAAAGATCTATTTTTCAAGGGAGACCTGCAGCAGGGCAGCAGCATAATGACATTAAAACAATAACTAAATTTACAACATTAAAACTTACTCACATAAAACACGTGCACACACACAAAGTGGACTGCAGTGATTTTTCCAGAGCTTTAAAATCATTCAGTGTAACAAGAGCTCTAAATAGAAGTTCACATTTATTCCAACTATAAGGTCCTGAAAACCTAAATTTGACCTAAGTTTGGAAAAACAATCTTTTTCAGTGTTGATGTAGAACAACATATCAAACACATCTGAAGTTTACCAAAGTGAAGCGGCGTGAACACGGACTTTGTTTACTTCCTTGTTCCCCAGCCAGCTCGCTCTCTGATTGGCTACATTCCGTACCACGTCACCATCCACGCAGTCACGATGCACGAGTCGTCGAGGTTCCTCAGAAATCTGCCCTGAAATATTGAACATGTTCAATATTCCCAGCTGTCGGCTACGACCCGTTTCGGCGCGGATTATCGGGACAAATCGGCTCGTAACCTCAGACCAAATGATGATTGGACAGGAAAATCTCCCGATGAGCCGGAGTTTGCAGTCCGAGGTCGGGAAGTGGCTTGTGTACCAGGCTTTAGGGTTAGGCTGAGAAGCTCGGTGATCCAGTAGAGTCGCTGCTCCTCCACATCGAGACGAGCCAGATGAGGTGGCTCGGGCATCTGGTCAGGATGCCTCCCTGCTGAGGTGTTCACAGCCCCAATGTCCACATTTTTTCTTTTAATTAAATGATATAATTTGCACGTTCTGAATGTTAAATAACGGCTTGAAGAAAAGAACAATCTCAAGCCTTGAAATCATTTGTTTAGACCCTGGATGCGTTCCAGAGAGGATCAGTCCATGTACTGTAAAAAATACTTGGTTTTTCTTTTGAAAAAAACAGTGAATTCCATAAAAACAGTTTGTTTTTGTTTCCCAAACCAAGCTGAAACATCAGATAATGAATGGTTGTTGTTCATCTACGAGACTGTTTGCTGCTCCATGCATCAGAGGTGGGTTCATCCTCATGTGACATGTTATTATATCCATCTGGCTTTTCCACCTGCAGCTGTTTGCTTGGATAAGTGTTAGCTGACTCATTAAGCTGTTCATAAATCATTTTAAATTATCCAGAATTTGTTCGTTGTTATTATAAACTCATTACTTCTCCAAGCGTTGCCGTCCCTGGACTTCGTCTGACACCTCCACAACTTCCAGAAACTGGCGTTTCCCTCCATCTAATCGGCACATTGATGTGCATTTGGGCAGAAATAACGATAAAATGGCTCCACACACGGCTTTCAGGCATCGAGCGGCACCAGCGTCCTTTCTGCTGTGGTGGCAGAACTAGCAGAAAGTTTCTGTTGAGCCTGTGACCTTGTTCTGATTACCAGCAGCTTCAGTACAAAATGAATGTGTTGGCTCGACTTTACCGCCAGTTACTGACGGTTCGCTGCTCCCATCTAACGTCTGAGAGGTCCTTCAAACAACTCTTGTTCTTGACATGTGAATGTGTGAAGTTTCAGCGCAGCTATTTTTAGACTCTTTCTGCAGTTCAGCAGTTGATGTGCAGCCAAACAAGCCCGACCTGCGCAGTCTTTTCATTAACAACCGCTTCTAATGAGTAAATTTTCTTCTTTTGTTTCTCCAGACGTGGAAGAACACCCTGGATCGCTACCCCGACACACTGCTGGGCTCCTCAGAGAAAGAGTTCTTCTATAATGAAGACACACAGGAGTATTTCTTCGATAGAGACCCGGAGATGTTCCGGCACATTCTGAACTTTTACCGCACCGGGAAGCTCCACTACCCCCGACACGAGTGTATCCAGGCTTTCGACGAGGAGCTGGCCTTCTACGGCATCGTGCCAGAGATCATCGGAGACTGCTGCATGGAGGTACGCCGGCACTTCCTGCTGCGTTGTCCGGGTGTCTGCAGGGAAAATATCACCTCTTATACACCTAGACAAGTTTTTGTGAACCTGAAAAAAAAGATCCAGCGTCCTTATAAACTGGTTCAATTAAATGGCTTCTGTTTGAGAACTGATGAATGTCTTTAGGACGTCTTCAAACCTTTTCCAACTGTCACTGAGTTATATTCTTTTAGGAGGCAGCATTTTTCCATCCACCTGAGAACAAGTCTCGGGGTTTAGTGATATCCTGCTTATGCCATCATCAAATGAGAGGTCCAGGCTGGATTGTTGATTCCTGAGGTACAGACAGAATTAAGCTTGAGCTCCCTTCCATAAGTCAAATCAAACACATGATTTTAAAGCATTTTTTGTTATTGGGTCGACTTTAAAAGGCCAATCGAGCTGAGATCCAGATCACAGATAAGAGGAAGTAACAGACGAAGGGGCATTAATCAGAGCGCAGAGATTCATGTTAGAGATCTACAACCTGCAGAACTCCACAGTGATGAATTATACGAGCTGGTACCAGACTCCATCGCGGCCTAGGCTAGAAATCTGGCTACTGTTGTGTTTGCTGCATGTGGACATGCTGAAAGCGTCGTCCCACACGGCTCATGAACTTTACGTTGTAATGAGGTCATGATAAAGAAAAGCTCCTCGCTGTGGAGATGGGCTTCATTCTCCATCTGTTCTTACTGACATATTTATTCTTAATAGCAACATAGTTCATTCACCACCTAAACTTGCAAAAAAAACCCAAAAAAAAACATTAAATCTACTTATGAACCGTTATAAAGATCTAATTTACCAACCGTTCTTATGAACAAATTTATTCTTAATTCCCACATAAGAACTTTTTATGACCATTGGACCTGATTCATCAGCCATTTATGAACAAATTCGCCCTGAAGTCCTACTTACAACGTTCTAGGAAGAATAGGCCCCATTCTTCAACCGTTCTCAACAACAAATTTCTTCTTAATTCCCATTTAAGAATTTTTTATGTATATTGAACCTGAGTCCCCAACGTTTAAGATTCAAGATCTTTATTGTCATTATGCAGCATAAACACACATGAATCAGAAAAGAGAAATTTAACAGGAACACGTGAATAAGTAAAAAATAAAGATATAAAAGACACAGAACATGTCTATATTTACAGAAACTGAGAGAATTCCCAGAAGACAGTAATATTTACAGGCTGGATGAAGTTCATCCTGGTGCAAGGATGGAGGTCTGTGTGTGTGTGTGTGTGTGTGTGTGTGTGTGTGTGTGTGTGTGTGTGTGTGTGTGTGTGTGTGAGAAGGTGTGAATCTTCAGTGTGTGTGTGAGTACTGTGTGTGTGTAGTGTTGAACTACATGGGACTACTGCTTCCACAGTTCTGGGGAAGAAACTGTCTCTGAGTCTGTCTGTGGTGGTTTTAATGCTCCAGCTTTCCTGATGGAGGCGGTACAAACAGGGCGTTGCCCGGGCGGGCGGAGTTAGGTGCGGTGCGCCTGGCCTTTTTTTACGACTAGGGCGGTGTAGATAGAGTCCAGATCTGGTAGACAGCGGCCCACAATCCTCTGAGCTGTCCTCACCAGCCGGGCTAAGCTCCTCTGGTCCTGTGAAGCTGCCGTAGCGTCACACTGAGACACAGGATGCTCTCCATGGAGGCTCTGTAGAAGTTCACCAGCAGCTGAGAAGAGAGTCCCGTCGCTTCACCTGCCTGAGGAAGAGGAGCCGTTGTTGGGCTTCTTCACCAGGTGTGAAGTGTTCAGTCCAGGAGAGGTCAGGGGAAATGTGGATGTTCAGGAACTTCATGCTGTCACTCGCTCCACTGCCTCTCCGTGGATGCAGAGAGGAGCATGCTCAGTCTTCCTGGACCTCCTGGAATCTACTAGGACCTCCCTGGTCTTGTTGATAAGAACCAGATTGTTCCTGGACCAGCATTCTGTGAGACTCTGGACCTCTCCTCTGTAGTGGATCTCATCATTGTTGGGTATGAGAGCCACCACGGTGGGATCGTCTGCAGACTTTCCAGCCATGATGGTGGGTGGATGGCAGAGCAGTCCTGTGTGAAGAGGGTGGGCCGAGCACACAACGCTGCAGTGTTCCAGCGGTGAGGATCAACGTGAAGATGCTGACTTCCCTGTCCTCACCACCTGGGCCTGTTGGTGAGGAAGTCATGATCCAGGTGCAGAGTGATGCTGGCAGACCAGGTTGTGGAGCTTCAGGGCCAGCAGGTCCAGGAGAACGGTGTTAAACTGAGCTGAAGTCCACAAACAGCATCCTAACAGGTGTTGGGATGCTGCAGGTGACTCAGGACCATGTGAAGCGCTATGGAGACAGCATCCTCCATAGAACGGGTCTCCCTGTAGGCCAGATGAAGGCTGTCCAGGTCGGCAGGGATGGCGTCCTTCATGTGCTTTAGGAGGATCTGCTGGAAACCTCCACGATGACTGGGGTGACGGGCGGTGATCACTGAGGCAGGTCATGCTGGTTTTCTGGGCACAGGAACAATGATGGAGGACTTCAGGCAGACAGGAACCCTGGAAAGCTGCAGGGACAGTTTGTAAGGGGTCCAGAAAAACCTCTACCAGCTGGTATACGAAGTATATGAACAAACTGGTTCATAATTCCTTCTTGCAAACTTAATTATGAATATTAGACGTGATTCAGCAGCTGTTTTACAAAGCTGTTCTCAGTTCCGATTTACAAACTATTTACAGAGATTTAGGCTTCATCCATCGACTGCTCTTCCAAACAAACTTGTTCCTAAATCTACTTACCAGCTGTTGGACAGAAAGGATCTGATTCAACTGCTGATCTCATGAACTTTATTTTCTTTTTCTTATGAACATGAATTCCAGACTCTTCCAGAGTCCCCGTGTTTTTGGATCGAGGGTTGTAGTGTTGTGAGTTCATACAGGAAAACCTGATTTATAAATGAAGGAAAACTGCGTGTTGTTGCAGCCTGTGAGGTTCATTACATCTCTGATGGTCTGAATGAGAAGCAGCTTCCAGGTTTAGGTGGTTTTTAAAGCCGCTGTTTCTTCAGATGGGTTTAAAATGCCTGCGTTATTATTGCGTGTAGTTTGATGTTGTATTTCCTCCTAATGTTCTACTTTAATGCTGCAGCACTCATTTAGTCCCTGTGGAGAAGAGCATCATCAGCCAAATGACTGAAGTGTAAAAACACGGATGGATCTGAGGGAAGATTACCAACCTGTTGAGCCCCATTATCAAACTCAGAGTGTTGAAGATGCACCAGCAGCACAGTCTGACTCTCGGCTTTATTCCTACTGATTTGGTCGTTGCAGCTTCTCCCTGAAAGTGATTTCAGTCATAAACAAGTCATTTGTTCCCTGCCCACTCTCCGCGCAGTAAATCTCCTCTCCCCGGCTCGTTATGCTAGCCGTTAATGCTAACCTTGTCTGCTGAGGCTTATCTGTTTTAATGTCCTTGTTTTTATAGCTGACCCACCAGCGACTCATGAGTGAGGGATTGTTCATTTTCTCTGATTTGGCAAAACTGATCATGTTCACAGGTGTTGATTAAACCACAGCAGATTCTACTTTCTGGATTCTTTGACATGTTTCTCACCTTTTCCTTCAGGACTTTTTGTTTTGTTCTGATGGTAATTTTGCAGATTAAGATCCTTTTTATATTTTTATTTCTGGAACAAAATGTGATTAGAGAGTTTGCTAACCTCTGGAAGTGGCTGTGAAGATGGATGCCTGTCAGCAGTTTGCTTCGGAGTTGGATAGAATCCACAGTTGCCTTTAACTCTGTCAAAATATGAACCTTCAGTCTTAAAACTGTAGGCACAGAAACACAGTCCAGTCCAAACATGAAGCAGCTAAAACTGTACACAATTACAGTTTAATAGTTTTATGAAAGGAATCTGCTGGAATAGATTTCTGTTTGTAAGTCCCTGCTGAGCTCCGACAGAAAGGCTCCACAAATTCAGCTTCAGATGGATGATATCAGGAAACTTCCCATCTTTCAGTGGTGGCTGCATGAGGAGTTAAATTACTTGTGATAGATAAGTAAAGTGTATACTTGGTTTTAATCATAGGTATATAAACAGGAAAAATCAATATTCAATAAGTTTGAATAGAAAAAACAGTTAAGTTTTCTTCTGGCATTTGTTTAACCCTTTCAGCTCGTCTAGATCTCCAGCAGCCCCGAGGTCAACCTCCTCCTCCTCCACCAGGAGCGGTGGTGTGTAGCTCTGTGGGGTAAATGTGATGGATAGCTACCCTTTAGCTGATCTACAGAAGTTTTCCAGGCGTTTCTGTCCCGTCCAGGAGGTTTACAATCCAGCCACTAAATGTAGTTTTATTCAGAGACTTTGTATCAGAGGTCACTAACAAGTGGACCATGGCCCGGATCTGGACCCAGAACCTGTCGTGGAACAGTCGACCAGCTCTACACCCTCTTCAGGGTCATGGAGGGGGCATGGGAGTTCGCTCAACATGTGCATTCGTCCGTGTCCCCCGGGGACTCCTGTGGGGGTACTCCGGGAGTATGGAGTGCCTGACTCCCTTGTACAAGCTTTTCGGTCCCTGTACGACCGGTGTCAGAGTTTGGTCCGCTTTACTGCCGCTTTGGCAGTAAATCAGAGTCGTTTCTGGTGAGGGTTGGACTCTGCTAAGGCTGCCCGTTGTCACCGATTTTGTTCATAACTTTTATGGACAGAATTCCTAGGCACAGCCGAGGTGTTGAGGGGATCCGATTTTGTGGCCTCAGGATTGGGTGTCTGCTCTTTGTGGATGATGTGGTTCTGTTGGCTTCATCGGGACGTGATCTTCAGCTCTCGCTGGAGTGATTCACAACCGAGCCAGAAAAGGGTGGCCTCATTATCCGGGTTGGCAATGAGGTCCTGTCCCAAGTGGAGGAGTTCACGTATCTCAGGGTCTTGTTCACAAGTGAGGGAAGGATGGAGCAGGAGATGGACAGGTGGATTCATGTGGTCTCTGCAATGATGCGGACTCTGCATCGGTCTGTCGTGGTGAAGAAGGAGCTGAGCCAAAAGGCAAAGCTCTCCATTTACCGGTCGATCTACGTTCCTACCCTCACCTATGGTCATGAGCTGTGGGTAGTGACCAAAAGAACAAGATCGCAAATACAAGCAGCCGAAATGAGTTTTCTCCGCAGGGTGGCCGGGCTCTCCCTTAGAGATAGGGTGAGAAGCTCGGTGATCCGGGAGGAGCTCAGAGTAGAGCCGCTGCTCCTCCACATCGAGAGGAGCCAGATGAGGTGGCTCGGGCATCTGGTTAGGATGCCTCCTGGACATCTCCCTGGTGAGGTATACCGGGCATGTCCCACCGGAAAGACGCCCCGGGGAAGACCCAGGCCACGCTGGACGGACTACATCTCTCAGCTGGTCTGGGAATGCCTCGGTATTAATGTCTGTTTGTGTCTATTATCTGATTCAGTTGTTTACTAAAATCCATTTAAATTTAAAAAAGCTGCTTTTTGGGGCAATATTGTTATGTGATTAAATTGCATACAAACTGGTGTATACTAAGATTAAAAGTTCCTACAGACTGGTTTGTATTGGGATTAAAAGCTTCAGTTTCTACCGACTGGTTTATACTGGGATTTAAAGCTTCAGCTTCAACAGACTGGTTTATACTGGGATTTAAAGCTCCAACTTCTACAGACTGGTTTGTATTGGGATTAAAAGCTTCAGCTTCTACAGACTGGTTTATACTGGGATTAAAAGCTTCAGCTTCTACAGACTGGTTTATACTGGGATTAAAAGCTTCAGCTTCTACTAACTGGTTTATACTGGGATTTAAAGCTTCAACTTCTACAGACTCGTTTATACTGGGATTTAAAGCTCCAGCTTCTACAGACTGGTTTGTATTGGGATTAAAGCTTCAGCTTCTACTAACTGGTTTATACTGGGATTTAAAGCTTCAGCTTCTACAGACTGGTTTATACCGGGATTTAAAGCTCCAGCTTCTACAGACTGGTTTATACTGGGATTTAAAGCTCCAGCTTCTACAGACTGGTTTATACTGGGATTTAAAGCTCCAGCTTCTACAGACAGGTTTATACTGGGATTTAAAGCTCCAGCTTCTACAGACTGGTTTATACTGGGATTTAAAGCTCCAGCTTCTACAGACTGGTTTATACTGGGATTTAAAGCTCCAGCTTCTACAGACTGGTTTATACTGGGATTTAAAGCTCCAGCTTCTACAGACAGGTTAGATTAAGGAGCAGAAAATGTCTCAGAGCTTTAAAGAGTAAAGGATGAAAAAATTTAACTTCTTCCTGTTTTCCTCTTGTTGTGAAGGAATACCGAGACAGGAAAAAGGAGAACCAGGAGCGTCTGGCGGAGGACTGTGAGGCCAACGACGCATCGGATGCCCCCCTCCCTCCACACAGCACCTCCAGGGAGCGTCTGTGGCGGGCCTTCGAGAACCCCCACACCTCCACCATGGCGCTGGTCTTCTACTATGTCACTGGTTTCTTCATCGCTGTGTCTGTCATCGCCAATGTGGTGGAGACGGTGCCCTGCCGGCCCCTGAAGGGCAGCGTGAAAGACCTCCCCTGCGGGGAGAAGTACCAGCTGGCCTTCTTCTGCATGGACACGGCCTGCGTGCTCATCTTCACCTTCGAGTACCTGATGCGCCTGTTCGCCGCGCCCAGCCGCTGCAAGTTTATGCGCTCTGTGATGTCGGTGATAGACGTGGTGGCCATCATGCCCTACTACATCGGCCTGGTGATGCCGGAGAATGAGGACGTGAGCGGCGCCTTCGTCACCCTGCGGGTCTTCCGTGTCTTCAGGATCTTCAAGTTCTCGCGCCACTCACAGGGTTTGAGGATTTTGGGCTACACGCTGAAGAGCTGCGCCTCTGAGCTCGGCTTCCTGCTCTTCTCCCTCACCATGGCCATCATCATCTTCGCCACCGTCATGTTCTATGCCGAGAAGGGCACCAAGGGCTCCACCTTCACCTCCATCCCGGCCTCCTTCTGGTACACCATCGTCACCATGACAACGCTGGGGTGAGTAAGCTCCGCTTGTGGGTCGTATGTGTTGCACAGATTTTATTTAGCAGCTGATGACTGTGCTGCTGATGATGTGGTCGCCATGGCAACCCCAGTGTGCGCTGTTTGGTGTAAACACGCCGCTCAGTGTCAGGACGCAGAGCTGTCGTTACCATCGGTCACGCAGGGAGAGTCTTACAGTCTGTTTCCACCATGGACAGGGATGAAGTGTGTTTCCACCCACGCGGTGGTGTGTTTTCACCCGCTGCCGCCCACACTCATTTCTGCTCTGTGTGTGAGAGGATGATGATGATGGTGTGTTCACCCTGCAGCTCTCCAGCTCTCATCTATTATCTGCTGTTCAAAGAGCTTTGAAGCATGAGAGTGAGTCAGGAATCCATCATAAGCTGCGAGCGCGCTGCTTACCGCGCTCCAAACGCCGCGACCTGCCGGTGAATGGAGAGTCCAGCGGGTGTGAGTTTCACCTAGTGAGTCAACCTGTAGTAAAGCAGCGGCGGTGGGAAAACCAAACGACATGTGAGAGAGCTTCCTCTGTTTTCACTGGATGTAAAAAGAAGTCTCGAGTTGGGACAGAGCCAGTCAGATCCATGAAGAAATCTATCCTTTACATCCCATATTCACCAATAATTATAAGTGATTTATTTTTTAACTCCTAGTTTCCAGTAAAGGTGCAGCTACAGCTGCCTGCTCCTACAATTCTGATGTGGAAAGAGTTTGTCCCTAGCCTGAGGGACAAGTCCTGATCGTCTTACAGTGGTCTTCCTCCTATTAAACTGACCCCTTGTGTTGTTTCGTGGTTGGTCAGGAAAATTCAGACCCTCTCCTCAGGTCCATTAGTAATAAATCTGGGAGATGCCGTCCTCTAAATGGATTGTGCAGGCAGAAAAACAACCTGAGCTTTTACCTTCTCCTCCTCCTGCTCTCAGTTAGGGTTTCCCTTCTTCAGATCATCCCTCCTTCCCTCCTCCAGCAGAAAGCAGTGAACGATCGAACTGCAGTGGTGGTCCACGTCTCATCTGGTTTTCCATGATGGGACACATGAGGCCTCTGGTGTTAGCGTCTCTGCTGCCGTCCAGGATGATAGAAACTCTGAATCTGAGAGTCAGAAACCGGATCCTGATGTGGTTTTATCTGCTTAACGACTGCAGGGACCAGAAGGAGTCCACTCTCCTTCCACTTTTGGGTTTTAAGGGAAATTTTTTCAACAGAACAAAACATTTTTATATTTCAGATTCCAGAAAAGTCTTTCATTTTTACAACAAAACACATTTTAATATAGAAAAATAGAGGCGGAGCTAAATGCAGGTTTTTCATCTGACCTCAGGAGCAGCTTCCTGACCAAGTACAGGGAGGGAATCGAACTACAAACCCTGAAAAATGTAGAAGGTCCACACGTATTTTCTAGATGTCGTCATGGATATAAACATGGATCCTGATCTGTGTGCTGCTTCTGTTTTACCCATCATATCTCTGTCCAATCAGGTTGCATGTTTCCCACCAGCTCCTCCCTCTGGTCCAAATGATCATGCTGACAGTACTGGACTGAGATCTGGTGGCTGTGGAGGTCGTTGGAGTCCAGTGAACTCATCGTCATGTTCTAGAAAGCAGGTGGAGATGATCTGAGCTTTGTGACATGGTGCATTATCCTGCTGGAAGTAGCATCAGAAGATGCTCCACTGTGGTCATAAAGGGATGGACATGGTCAGCAACAATACTCAGGTAGGCTGTGCTGGTTAAACCAGGACACGTTGGTACTAAGGGGCCCAAAGTGGGCCAAGAAAATCTCCCCCCACCATTACACCAGCAGCAGCCTGAAGCGTTGATCCAAGGCAGGATGGATGGTTGGAGATGTGTCATGAAGTGGATGATGTGTGTGTATAAGTGTGTGTTTCTGCTTCAGTCTGATATTCAGGGTTTATTTGTGTAGAAAATGAAGTTGCATCGTTTATCTGAAATCTAAGCTGCTGTCTGTGTTGGAAAACAGGTTTAAAATCTTAAGAGATCATGTTTCCTGATCAGTTACAGGTTAGATGAACAGATAAATAAACACTGAGACGTTTTAGTCCTGACCTCTGTGGTCTGGTTTGGAGGTGAAGAAGCAGCTTTTTCTCTCCTCACGTGGAGGATTCATTGTTTTATTCTGTTTTAGTTGCATCCTGATCAATCAAATGAAATTCATCCACAATCCCGTCTTTCTGAGGCTGTTAGAACATCCTCCTTCCTCTTCCCCACCTCCCTCCTCGCTCCGTCTCTTCAGTCCGATCTGCTCATTTGTTTCTCTTTGTTCACTTTGTTATCAGGCTTTTTCATCGCGCTGCTTTTATTGCTTTGCTCCTGTTTTATCACTGCACAAATAAACTGGGAGTGAAATCATAAAGCCATTGCAGCCTTTCCAGAAGCAATAAAAGTGAAGGGAAACATCATCTGCCGGCTGCAGGAAGCGTGCCGACTGTGTGTCTGGACTGCAGATAATCCCGTTTTCCTGCAGGTGTTGTAGAGGGAAAGTTTTTACTAGAAACCAGGAATGGTTTGTCTCTCGGCGGAATCACGTTCATCAGCTGAAGTGAAGGCAGCAGATTAGCTGGAGGATCTGTTCGCTGCAGCATTCGTAATGTTTCATTACGTTTCTCTGTAAACAAACCACACACGTCCATTTTCCAGTGCAAGACTACCAGTCATTACAATGATGGATCAGGGGCGGGTCCACCTTTCACCTGATTTACCAGCTTTCCTTCCATGTAGCTGGAGCTGCTCAGGTAGGAGAACAGGCTCTGTTAACCCTGAAATGAATTCATGTCCGGAGCTTCTTACGTTGCCACTGCTGCAGAGAAGTCCAGCTCCTCTACCTGCTGTTCCACACCAACTCACATCTTTGCTTCCCGGAATTTTGACAGGTTGTTCAAGCAGGAAGGTGGAAGGTGTTTTACTTTTCCGTTGCAGATGAACCGGACTCATCATCCAAACTTCCAACTTTCTGCATCTTTGTGTAAAAATCCATCTGAATTCCCAGTAAAGCTGCTCTCATTCCCACCTTTTCCTGCATCCTGTTCTAGGAACGTTGGGTTGAAATTTGACCCAGCAGGACATGTCCAGCGTAGGTTAGTCCTCCCGTCCACCAGCAGGCAGCAACCAGCTGCGTCACGATGTCATAGAATGTTATGATTGGTTGATGTGGAGCATTTTTCCACCAATAGGAAAAGAGCTGTAATTTTTTTTTTTATTTTCCTTTTGTTCTTGCTTGCATCACTTTTTTTTACCGTTTCTTCTTCTTACTGGTTTATCAACACAACCAAAACTTTATTCCACAGGATCATATTATTTTTTATCATTGGTAGTATTCTCATTAATAATAATAAGTATTGATCTATGTACGCCGCCTACTGGATGAGACTGACACACTTGAGCCAGTTTTCACAGTTTTTATCACATTCTGGTATTTTCTGCCGTCTAAACCTGGTCTTGTTATCCAGACTCCGCCCCCTGCTGGCTGCAAGGCGCTTCGATTTGTCATTGTCGATGTGACGTAACGTACGACTGGATTAATTTGTGACATAAAGCTGTGCAGAGTGAAAGTTGGTATTCTGCTCCGTTCAGGACTGGGTCGGGTTATGGACGGCGTGTTGGATCCTCTGTTTTCCACACCGAGCTTCACGTCTGCTGCTCCGGACGTGAATCTGACGTACTCTTATAAAAGCATCTTTACTACGTCGGTATTCTTCGGCTGCAGAGAGTTTGTGCTGCAGTGCACTTTACCATCCACATTATTTATAGAACAAGATGGGAAGCAGCCATTTCCTCTGAAGGAACAGAATGTATACGGGATTGAGGGCAGCAGGGCCTCATGAAGCAGTCGGGATGGAATTATACACCATCCCAGCTCGCTGTTAATGTTTTAATAGAGACGTCCTGCAGAATGGATGGAGAGAAATCAGAGAATGTAAGGAGAGGCTGAGGGCGCTTATCTCTCATATATCCTGTGTAAGCGTCCTGATGGGAACAAAGTATGGCTCCACGAGGGCCCCCGAGGGCCTCCAGAGGGCCTGTAGTCCATTATCTTACATTTTTGGTTTGGAAGTCAAACCAATGACCACAAAGACAAAGAGAAGCACAATAACTGCAGACAAAGTGACCATGAAGAAAGAACTGCAATGCTCAGTGGTGAACATTCGGGCTGAAGGGGATTTTCTTTGTTTTCTACGCAAAAAAAAAAAAAAAATTTCCCTCAATAATCCTCATTCAACCTTCTGCTGGAGGTCCTGAAGGCGACGTAGATGTCGGATGGATGAAAGGAATGTGGATGCAGTGGAAGCAACGACTCTTACAGAACTGAAGACAGAACTAAATAATCTTGCTGGTGATGGCGTTTGTTTATCTTTGAAATCTACGTCACTTTCAGGACCTTCAGCAAAGTGTGAGATGTGGACGTCCCGTTACAGATTTTCTCCTACGATTATCATGATTTTCATGCGTAAATCAGTTTCTCAGCTCTATAACGTGTAAAATCACCTGAACACTCCTCATTAGTTTTCTTATTTCTGTCTTTTCTTGCCAAAAACGAACTAATATAAGAACAGAGTAAAGAAACTAAGACGTCTGATTCCAGCTAAATCTGCTCTTAGGATAAATAAATCCTACACATTAACTCTGGATTCAGCTCAGATTGAAAGGACCTCTACCTGGACCTGGAGGCTTCTTTCTGTAAACCACGTTATAAAAACGACTTTTCATCCTGAGGAGAGAGTTTAGAAACCAGGAAAACTTCCAGCTGCTGTTGGTTTGGGACAGAAATAAAACTACAGCAGTGAAAATAAACCAGACGTAAACCTGGAATTAGAAGCTGTTTCTTCTCATGTCGGGTCGATTAAAACTGTCCGTCACAAACGACCTGTTTACTTTCTTTTTCTCATCCGTGTAACGTAACGGCCAGTGAACGCGTCACGTTGCTGTCGGACCACAGACTGTATATAAAAGATGGGCGGAGCCTCCGTGACGTCACCGTAGGTTTCTGAAAAGCAAGTGAAGCTCATTGGGTGTTCCCACCGTCGCCATCTTGGCAGTGTCACGTGTGTCATTAGTCCCAGGAAATCCAAAAATGGGCAAAGAGGTGGAGCTGAGAGGGGGGCTGTGAGCGTGGGGGTGGATGATTGACACCCTTCAAACCTCGAGCTGCCTGTAGCTAAGAGCTAACAGAGCTAACCCCGAGCAACGATAGATAACCAGCTAACAAAGGTAGGCAGGCTAAAGCTAAGGCACGCCCCTAATTTTGCAGAATTTCAAGATGAAACAACATCCAAACAGAAGAGAAAAATTCACCCCCCCTCACAGTCGTCATGAAGGTAAACTTGACCTGTTAATCCTAAATTGGGTTTTTGTACCAGGCTTTAGCTGGCTCCCCTTTATCGGTTCTAGGATTTGGTGCCTTTTCTTACCATTTGAATAAAGGGAGACATTTTCCGTCCCTACTTGTATACAAATACAGGTTCTTCTGTTGTTTCGCAGAGGAATTGTTGTGATTTCAACATGTTTGTTTGAAATGGATATTCTGTTAACATATCTGGTTACGTGAGGTTGTTTTTGGATGAACATCGACAACATGAACGTGCAGGGTGTTTGGCTAAAACCATCCCGGGGGGGGTGTCTACAAGTAGGGACAGAAAATGTCTCCCTTTATTCAAATGGTAAGAAAAGGCACCAAACCCTAGAACCGATAAACCAGGAGCCAGTAGGAATCTGGAAGCCTCTGGAATTTCCAGTGTAGATCTATCGAATCACACATCAGAGAGTCATTACAGAGCTGCTGCTGGACCTGATCGATCCCAGCTTATTGATCAGTTTCACACTATGGATCTGTGGAGGTATCCTCCTTCATTTACACTCCAATAAGGACAGATGTGGTTCAGGGACGAGGAGGCGGTGCACAAGGATGCATGAGGAGTCAGGTTGTGAAGTTTGTGTGGTGGTGGTGTGGGGGGGTGGAGGTTCAGGTCCGGGAAGGAAAACCTCCATGAGGACCAGAACCAGGGAGGAAAACCTCCCTCGGGAACAGAACCAGGACCGCTATCTTCCAGTACCTGTTGGAGGTGGAGAGGACAGGAAAGAGGGTGAACCAGCAGCAGAACTCTGATCCAGAGATTCCTGCTGAGAAAGAAGAGAAACACAAATGAATGAACGTCAGATGTTTCTACACGGAGAGTAAAGAGACAGAGAGGAGTCCGGTGCATCATGGGACGTCCCCCAGCAGAGAGGAGGCCGGTGCATCATGGGACGTCCCCCAGCAGAGGAGCCCGGTGCATCATGGGACGTCCCCCAGCAGAGAGGAGGCCGGTGCATCATGGGACGTCCCCCAGCAGAGGAGCCCGGTGCATCATGGGACGTCCCCCAGCAGAGAGGAGGCCGATGCATCATGGGACGTCCCCCAGCAGAGAGGAGGCCGGTGCATCATGGGACGTCCCCCAGCAGAGAGGAGCCTGGTGCATCATGGGACGTCCCCCAGCAGAGAGGAGGCCGGTGCATCATGGGACGTCCCCCAGCAGAGGAGCCCGGTGCATCATGGGACGTCCCCCAGCAGAGAGGAGGCCGGTGCATCATGGGACGTCCCCCAGCAGAGAGGAGGCCGGTGCATCATGGGACGTCCCCCAGCAGAGAGGAGCCTGGTGCATCATGGGACGTCCCCCAGCAGAGAGGAGGCCGGTGCATCATGGGACGTCCCCCAGCAGAGAGGAGGCCGGTGCATCATGGGACGTCCCCCAGCAGAGAGGAGGCCGGTGCATCATGGGACGTCCCCCAGCAGAGAGGAGGCCGGTGCATCATGGGACGTCCCCCAGCAGAGGAGCCCGGTGCATCATGGGACGTCCCCCAGCAGAGAGGAGGCCGGTGCATCATGGGACGTCCCCCAGCAGAGAGGAGGCCGGTGCATCATGGGACGTCCCCCAGCAGAGAGGAGCCCGGTGCATCATGGGACGTCCCCCAGCAGCCTCGGCCTCTAGCAGCAGGACTTCAGGATGGATCAGGGTCACCAAGCCAGACCTGCTATAAGATTTATCAGGAAGGAAAGTTAGAAGATGATCTGAAGGTGGAGAGGGTGTCTGATACCTGAAGCCAGACTGGGATCCGGTTCCACACAGAGGGTCTGATAACTGGAGGTTCTGGCTTCCGTTCTGCTTCTAGAACTTCTGGAACCAGCAGTGAACCTGCAGTCTGAGATGTTAATCTAAACTAATAATTTAACCAACAGAATCAAAATTCAGTCTTAGCAGTTTAATAGTTAATAAAACTTCTCCAAGTTTTCATTTAAACCTTCGTTTAATTTAAATGTTTTTACGACTTTTTATTCTAAAACATTTTTGCTTTGGAGAATGTGTTAATGTTCCTCTTCTAACTGGTTTTATTATTTGAACATGAAGCTCAACAAATACATCAGATTTCTGAAAAAGATTTTTACTCTTAAAACAGGTCAAAGTATTTCAAATCAGATGAATCAAATAACTCAATATAAGACTGGAAGTCTTAAATAAACTTGGTCACAGACGGGGTTCACATAGATGTTGATGAAATGAATTTCTCAGTATGACAGTAGATCATAATATTAGAGGAAATCTCACATTAAACCCTAAACACAACTTCAGGAGGCATTTCCGTGTTACACAAAGCGAAGCTCTTTCTGGATCCTGCTCCACATCCTCTCTGTTCACACACTCGAATAATTTAAAATGTAAATATCTGCAGCACAGCAGCACATTTCTACAGTCAAAGTTATTAAAGATGGCGGATACTTTCGGCTCCAAACAGCACAAACGAAGCAACGAATAATTTACTACCGTTAAATTTTCACTTTTCTGGGAAATGAACGGTACAGTCTCAGAGGAAAATCTAAAAACAACAGTGTTTTGGTTCGTGGGGTAAAATTACGGGACGGGCTGTGTCCAGATGTGATCCAAGTCCAAGCCTGTGTTGTTTAACAGGTCACAGGTAGCAGTTTTACGTCAGAGCAGCAGCTCCAGTTCTTATGTAACAGTCAGCTGATTCTCAGCGTGGTGATTACGACTTCGTGTTGAGCCAGATGCAACGACCTCTCCTCGTTTTAGAGCCCGTTCGGGTTTTTCTGCTCGTGTCTGGAGTTCTCACCAGGTCTCTAACTGGATTTCATTTAGCAGAACGAAGACATGAGGTGATGCTTGGCATGTGTCTTTACTTCAGCAGACATGTTCAACCTTTCATTGACGAGGTCTATTTTTTCTGCCTCTGTCTGAAATCAGCTGAAATAAATAAAGTTTATGGCCACCAGGGCTGCATGTTTAACCCTGGCCTCCACTGGAAGCTGAGACATGTCATGTTACTACAGAAGGGTCAGAATCAAGACATGAGTTACTGTTTCAGAGTAAATTCACCTGGAACACAGTAGAAACTGTAAATTATTAACTCCTTCTAAAAGAAAACCACATTACTTTCAGTGGAAACCAGATGCAGCCAGTTCTCCCAGGAACGAGTAACGTAGCAGGACAGAGCTGTTCTCACGGTTTTCTACATTCCCGTTTAGATGCTGGGGTTTGATCTGTGTTTGGTTTGGATGCTGATGCTTGGTAGACTCTCTTAGCTGAGTTTCTCCCATCATGTTGCTATGCTACGTGTTAGCATTGCTGCTTCCTGGTGTCTGCTAACGTCTGCTGGACTGCAGGATCTCATGCTGGACCCTGTTCTGGGGATCCAGCCCAGAAGTGGTGGAGGTTTTCAGGTGAACGGACCTTTGGAGCTGCAGCTTGTGTGTAATGATGCTTATCGCTTTTCCACGACCAGTAAACATGTTTTCTCCACCTGCTTCACATTGATCCACCAGGCTCCTCCTCCTGCTGCACACCTTAGTGTTAAACCTGCCTGTTTTCTGAATAAATGACGGCTTCACTTGTTTCTATTGTGAGATATTTATGGTCCCAGCCTGCAATTCCTTTCATGAAGAAAAAATAAAAACCTGAACTGTAAGATGAGGACTTCCAGATGTCCTCACAAGGTCTGAAATCTGCCCTGATAGACGGACATCCATAAAACTGCACTTTGTCCTTCAACCAGCATCCCCGGGAGTTTACTGCAAAATGTAATTAAGGATTTCCTTTTACCCCTGAGACACACACACACACACACACACACACTTCATTCATAAAGTCCTTCAACATGCCAAGACAGTCATTTTTCTTGTGTCTGTGTGATCAGGAAATCCTTGTTTTACCACAAATACACACCTAAATAGCTGATGGGTGGAGCCGTTGCCATGGTAACATATTGTACTTTCAGCAGTGTGGCATCTGGTTATGGTCAAACTGCAGAAAACCACACATTGCTTCTTAATTAGAGAAACTGATAAACTAAATGAATCCAATAGAAATATTTAACTATATTAATTGACCACATTCCCGACTTTCAGAGACTTTTAGTTCAACTTGAAGATCCTGCAAACGCGTCTGAGCTCGGTGTAAATGTTTAATCCTCGCATCCCTCCCCGGTCAGAACGATCTGCCCAGCGATGAGGCTCAGAGTGGATCTGACTGCTGCAGTGACGACTTCTCTGCCTGTTTTTACAGCCCTTTTAAACGCAGACGTGTTCTCGTGGCTTTTTCTAATATCCATCCATCCATTATCTTGACCGCTTATTCCATTTCGGGTCGCGGGTGAGCTGGAGCCTATCCCAGCATTTTAACAGGTGAGAGGCAGGGTACACCCTGGACAGGTCACCAGTCTGTCGCAGGGCCAACACAGATAGACAAACAACCATCCACACACACACACACACACACACACACACACACACACACACACACACACACTGTCTTTGGACGGTGGGAGGAAGCCAGAGAACCTGCTTTTTCTAATATATGACTGTTTACTGTTGCTGCGTGTTAAACGTTTGTTGTATGCACTGATGTAGAAACACTACGAGTCAAAGGTTTGGACGCATCATGGTGTGGGACGTTTGAATGGTACTGTAGATGAATTCTACTAATATTCTTACCGTGGATTCTGTTTTATTGTTTACTCTGTACCAGGTGGTTGTACAGCACTGTGTTAAGCTGCTGTTTGTTCTAAAGGTGCTTTATAAATAAACCGGATTGGATTTCCTGCCATGGTATAAAAACAGGAAGAACGGTGAAGCTAACGAGTCATCCCAAGCTGCAAAAACATCACTGAACCTGTGGAGTATCATTACAAAGAAGACCTATGAAGGTTGGGAGCAGGACATGTCCAAGCAGACACTTTGGGAGGACATCTTGGAGGAGAACCAAAGCAGGAACTTTCCCTGGACTGGAAGTCAGTGGATGAGAGTTGTTAACGAAGGCTTCTGTTAGGATGGAACCGTAAATGTTTTATGTGTAGAAAAATGATTTGTTTAGAAAAACAGGTGTCCATTTCCAGCTCTGTCCAACCTGAAACTGTTCTGCAGAATAACGAGTAACTCGTTGTTTTCATCACTGCTAGTTTGATCCAGATTCTAGTTTCTGGTCATTAGATCATGTTATTCGCTTTCATGGGCATTGATTAGTAAAAATGAAAAACAACATGTGCACAATAACCTGGACGTGATCCTTAAATAAAACTTTCTCACCAGATTTCATTGATTCCTCCGTCTATTTGATTCTAGCCGTGACAACCAGAGACATTCAGCCAGTCCGTCGATGATTTCACTTTACCAAGTAAAGGAGGCGGAAATCCAGCCGCCACCGTCCAGCTCGTCTCCAGCTCGTCTCCAGCTCGTCTCCAGCTCGTCTCCAGCTCGTCTCCAGCTCGTCCTGCCGGCAACAAAATTGATGTTGATTTTTTTCTCTTTGCCAAATGTCCAGTGAGAAATAAACATAATAAATAAAAAATAATTACAAGGCTGAACAAAGTTAAAGTGTTTTAATCTTAATGTCATACACACACCTGAAAGCAGCTTGAGCTCAGTTTGTATTCTCTGACCTTAAACTCCTCGCTGGGAAGACAAACCAGGTGAAAACACAGAGCAATGGCAGCTTTTTCTCTACTTTATCAGAACTGTTTGTCCCTGAAAGCCGGTTTCAGTTTGGCCTTGGATCCCAGCCTGCTTCTGTATTTCTTATTGTAAATGTTCTCAGTCACATTAATATCTAATAAAAACACAAATGTACCAACAAAACAGTAAATGAGAGACATTTGTATAGTAATAAACTAGTAAAAACATTAGCATGTTATCATTAGCCAAAGCTAACAATGCTAACTAAACCAGCAGAAAGGAGCAAATCCATGAAGAAGCCGTCAGCCTGCAGGTTGAGAACCACTCCCAGCTGCCTCACTTACTACATATTTCATTACCTTGTTCACTACGGAGTAATTTAGCAAGCAGTTACAAAAGTTCCTTTCCTCTTACGTGATCCCACAAACAACTTAGATCGAGCTACAACAAAGCCCTAACAACACTAGAAACAGTTAATTCCTCCTCACCGAGTCTGGTGACCCCACCAGAATCTTTCTTTAAACCATCATCACAATCAAAGCAGCATAATAAAAACTTATCAGCCTTGTAGTTTGTTGTTCTCTGTCTAATAAAGTAAATGTTAGCTTATCAAGGCTTGAGTCTCTCCCATAGGCTGTATATAAAGGATGGGCGAAGCCTCATGACGTCAGCCGAAGGTTCCTGAAGAGCAAAGGTGAAGCTCGTTGGGTGGTTCCCACCGTCGCCATCTTGGCAGCGTCACGCCTGCTGTCGCTCCTGGAAAATACAAAAATGGGCAAAGAGATGGAGCTGAGAGGGGGGCTGTGAGCGTGGGGGTGGATGATTGACTTTATCAGACTCCGAGCTGCCTGTAGCTAAGAGCTAACCAAGCTAACCCGGAGCTAACGGTAGCTAACCAGCTAACGAAGGCAGGCGGACTAAAGCTAAGTGCTCTGTTAACAGGCTAAAACCGACATTTGTGCTACACTCGCCCTTCTTTCCATGGATATTAGATACCTGTCAAGCAATAGGACACGCCCTAATTATGCCAAATTTCAAGATCAAATAACATCCAAATGGATGAGTTAAAAAAAATTCACCCCCTCACAGTTTTCATGAAGGTAAACTTGACCTTTTAATCCTAAAATGGATTTTTGTACCAGGTTTTAAACACGTTTATTTCTGCTGTGAAGTTGGTCTTTTTAACATGGGAGTCTATGGAGATTAACGCTGCTTTGGAGCCCCTAGTGGATGAGGGGGGAACTGCAATTTTTTTGCACTTCCGCATATGCTTCACATTTTACTGCCGGAGGTTGCTGCCTGGTTTCTCCCCAGTGAACTCGATGGCAAACAGAACACATCTGGAGGCGTTCAGGTCCCGCTCTGACTGGCGGATGTTTTATTAATCTACATGTCGCGTTGAGTATCGTATTATAAGGGAAAAATATGGAGTGGATTTCCTTATACTGTGTAAAATTCTATTAAAACCACGGTGAGGTTGTGTTTATTTATAAAACTACAGAGTGAGGCAATAAATGGACTTGTTTGATTAGCAGTGAATGTGTTTGTTAGGTTCCTAAACTTACCAGTCAATTAGAAATACAGAGTTTACCTGAACGCCGCGAGCTCTACCCCCTCTATTTCTTGCAGCCGGCCTTGACAGTCAAACCACTGCAACTTTTATGGGTTTTCTTCTATCAGTCACTTCATTTCTTTAAATTTGGTCCTCTTTTAGCTGCACTCTGTTCAGGCAGCCGGTCGCACGTAAACAACCTCACGTGCACTACGGTGAGCACGCAAACCAGCGGGTGTATGACACGTCAGGGCGAAAGTGCTCATGGGAATTGTAGTGATTCTAAGTGTAGTTCGTCCAGACTAACATAGTCTGATGTCATCATGACGTTCTCGAGTGAGTGACGAATCAAAGCAGAGTGATGTCATAGAACCTTTTATGATAGTGTAACCCTTCTTTCTCTCGTCGGTACTTCAGTCTCTGAAGGCTGTGGATTAAGGCGGGCTACATTGGAGGTGTTTTATGTATCTTTATTTAAGCCAAACGGCAGAACAGCAACGTACAACCAGCCTTGTGTCGCTCACGTCGCAACCACACTTCTCGAGCTCCTCTTTTTACACTCCCCCTAAAACAAGGGGTGGGTAGGAACCAAAAACATGCAAATAATAATCACGGTCCTCCAACCAATAACCAAGATTACAATAGAAATAACTGTCAGGTTCCTTATTTAGTCTGAAGCACAGAGCAGAAGAAAGAGCTTCACTGGTTTGTAAAAAGATTTTGTTTTGATAAAGTATCTAAAAATGTCTTCAAACGCTTTTCAGACACTAGAAGAAGAACACAAGGCTTTTTCTGACCAGATGAAAGACACGGATGCCGTACATAACAGCTTTCTGAAAGAACACGAGGAACTTCAGGAATCTGTCAATGTGCTTTGCAGGGATTTCAAAGATTGAATTGATACAAATAAAAATTCTTTATGGAAAATAAAGAACTGATCACAGAGAATGCAAGTCAGGGGAATATGAATAAAGGTCTGGAAAAGACCATCGAGGAAATAGAATATTTGAAGGAGATGGGATTAGAAAACGACCGAATGCTGCTAAACTCACAAAAAGAAAAAACTGAGCGGGAAAGATTAGAAAGAAAACTCCAAGAAATGAACCTCACAAATGGTCATTTAGTGGAGAACATAGAATTACAAAATACAAGAGAAGAGATACGGGAACAGCATGAAAATGTGGGAACTGGCCGTGACAACAACAGGTTAGATCAACAAGAACATGTGTCATTAGTACAGAAACTGAATTATAAAGCAAACCAGGCCAGAATGAAGAAGAACCAGAGCCTGAAAATCATAACTGAATGTTTGGAAAATAATCTTAAAGCAACTGAAGAAAGAAATTTTGAGGCAAGTCAGCAGAGAGAAAACCTTCCAGCAGCTAAATTCTGGCGAAGAAGCAGCGATAAAGCAAAGTGTGGAACTTGAGGAACAAGCTTGGAAGCTGCAGACTGGTTCACTGATTTCAGAGGCTGAATGTGAAGATAACATCTGGATTAAAAGAAAGGAGTTAAAGAGCAGTTTGCTTTCAGCTCCGCAAACTAATGATCCATCTGCCTGCATGAGGAACTGAAAAAGCTGGAAACGGCTGGAATCAACTACAAATAAAACTCGCAGAGATGAACAAATGACCATTAAAGAGAAGTCAAACAGAATCAACGTGGATCTCAGAGATCAGAATTACATCATCATGGTGTTTAAAAGAGGAAATAAAATATGTCCAAGACATGATGATGAAGACAAATCATGAGAAGCAGAAAGAAAACGATGGCCTTGGACAGGAAAATGAAAACTAACTCAGACTGACGCAGAAAACACAAGAAAACGTTCCGGTCCACCAGCTGGAGGAGAATGAACATCTCCGCAGGAAGATTATTCCTCTGGAACACGCCAACTCCATGCCGAGGACGGACTCGGCCAGTGTCACCGCAGACTACAACCAGATAAGGGACAATTTCCAGGATGTAGAAATTAAAAGGATAAAATTGCAGGAAGAGCTCGATGACCAGAGCCGTAAAAATAACGCATCAAAAGGAGACGTGCAAAGACACATGTCGAGATGATGTGAGTCGCTTTTTAATAACATGAAAATATTCTTATTTTCATTTTGAATTCAAGAAGAAATGGTCAAATTATTTGTAGATGATAACGGAATCAGTACTGCTTCACCAACAAATCAACCAAAATGGAGCTGAGAGCCAGTTTAAGGTGTCTGGTGAATGATTCCTGAATAAATTTCTGATGTGGTTAAAATATTTAACATCAATCACAACAAACTCTCAATTTGTTTTCAGTGTCAGAAATCAGGGTCCAGCACCGGAGGCCATTCTTCTCAGGGGGATGGGCTTTATAAACCTTTCAAACGCTGTCTGTCGACCTGAGTGACCAAACTTTGTACTAAAATCAGCTGTTTCTTCTCACCGATCTGAGAGTCTGTTGTTCATCGAGGTTTTTTCCTGACAACTTGGTCCTTAGGTTGCTGGTTCAAATCCGGCTCGTTTATATAGCCCATCCCCCTGGGAACAATGGTCTCTGGTGCTGGACCCCTGGAGGGAGGTTCACGTTGACTGACCACAGAAGAAGGCAATAAAGATGTATTTGATGTATTTTACAACTGTATTCAGATAACAGAGTCCTGCAAAAACAGTCCTGATCACAATCTTTAATACCTGGCTGTATCTCTGACAGATCTACCACAATATCGTCAATACCATGTTTTCATCAGTCAGATTTTCTTATCTGGGATGACATTAAATATTCTGGAGTTGATCCTGGTGAGAGGCGCCGAGCAGGTGTGGGCATGCTCATTGCCCCCCGACTTGGCGCCTGTACGTTGGGGTTTACCCCAGTGGACGAAAGGGTAGCCTCCCTCCGCCTTCAGGTGGGGGGACGGGTCCTGACTCTTGTTTGTGCTTATACACAGTTCAGAGTACCCCCCTTTTTCAGAGTCCTTGGAGGGGGTGTTGGAGAGCACTCCTTCCGGGGACTCCTTCGTTCTGCTGGGGGACCTCAATGCTCATGTAGGCAATCACAGTGAGACCTGGAGGGGCGTGATTGGGAGGAACGGCCCCGCTGATCTAAATCAGCCAATTTTTGTTATTGGACTTCTGTGCTCATCATGAACTGTCCATAACGAACACCTTGTTCAGACATAAGAGTGTCCACATGTGGACTTGGCACCAGGACACTCTAGGCCGCAGTTCGATGATCGACTCTGTAGTCGTGTCGTCGGATTTGCGGCCGCATGTTCTGGACACTCGGGTGAAGAAGACACTGTGGGACTCCAGACACAGCTGATGGTTGCTAAGGCAAAAATGTGGGCATGGGAGGAGTTTGTAGACGCCATGACTTCCAGATGGCTTTGAGAATTCTGGTCCACCATCTGGTGGCTCAGGAGGGAAAAGCAGTCGCTGCTGTTAGTACGACAGAGGAGGATGTCCGGTGAACCGAGCCCCGAGCCCAGCCAGAGGAGGCTGTCCGGTGAACCGAGTTCAGCCAGAGGAGGTTGTCTGGTGAACCGAGTTCAGCCAGAGGAGGTTGTCTGGTGAACCGAGCCCAGCCAGAGGAGGCTGTCCGGTGAACCGAGTTCAGCCAGAGGAGGTTGTCTGGTGAATCGAGTTCAGCCAGAGGAGGCTGTCCGGTGAACCGAGTTCAGCCAGAGGAGGTTGTCTGGTGAACCGAGCCCAGCCAGAGGAGGCTGTCCGGTGAACCGAGTTTAGCCAGAGGAGGTTGTCTGGTGAACCGAGCCCAGCCAGAGGAGGTTGTCCGGTGAACCGAGCCCAGCCAGAGGAGGCTGTCCGGTGAACCGAGTTCAGCCAGAGGAGGTTGTCCGGTGAACCGAGCCCAGCCAGAGGAGGCTGTCCGGTGAACCGAGCCCAGCCAGAGGAGGCTGTCCGGTGAACCGAGTTCAGCCAGAGGAGGTTGTCTGGGGAAGCTGGAGAGGCTACTCTTCTGGAGGCTGTAAAAAATGGCTTCCTATAACAGAACCTTGAATACAACGATGCTAAGCTAATGCAGGTAAAGACAGACGTTTAGCTGTTTGAAACGGTTTTATTTGTGTTTTTTTTTAGTGTTTTCATTGATCTCTTAGCATCGTTTATATTTTCAAAGTAAAGAATTGTGACTTTCAGTTACCAGGGATGGGCTATTATCCAAAACATTAACCATTAATCTTTATTCTTTTCCACCTCACAAGTGAGGCTTTCCATCTCAACCTCAAAAAGTTCCTTTTTGAGCGTCTCCTCTCCGTGGTTTGACCTCACTGGGCGTGGCCTCTGAACCACAAATAATTGAGGGTGTAACATGTAGATGGCGATGGATTTTAGTACCTACTATTGGGGAAAAAAAAACAAAAAAACTTTTGCATGACTGATAATAAAGCAGTCAGGGCAATTTTTAACCTAACTGAAATCACCCTGAAAGGGGCGGTACTCGAATAACACAGCCTCATGTTGATTGGTCAATGACATATTGCCAGGCCAAAGTATTCAGAAAGCTTACAGTGGGTAGTTTTTTCCCCCCTTCTTCTTCTTTGGTGGCCAAGCTGGCTCCCTGGACATAAGCCCTATTGCCCTTATGGACAAATGGCCCATGCTGGGACAACTGCTGTCTCCACCTCTAGCCCGTCTGTCTCCTGAGACGTCCTCTGCCTCCACCTCTAGCCCGTCTGTCTCCTGAGACGTCCTCTG
>NC_055694.1:1836772-1840075 GCF_017639745.1 Melanotaenia boesemani | reverse complement strand
TCCAGGAAAGAAGTCCACCTGGATTTAACTAAGCTAACAGGTCGGAGCCTCCTATTGGATAATTCCTGCAGGGTGATGTGTGTGTGTGAGACAGAGAGAGCGGGAAGTAAGAGGGGTCCGGGGATGTACGTCCAGAGGGAAGCAAACTTCCCTCTGGATGATGAGCCTCTAGTGGCATTAGGCACCCCCGCTCCCCAGGAGGCCCCCAGGGCAAGACAGGCCAGGAGAGGCTGCCCCCCCACGACCGGGCCATTCAGGGACCACAGTCAGTGAGCCGTCAACAACCCCAGAAAGTACCCACCCTCCCACACCCCTAACGGGGAATGAGAGGATGGGGACAGCGGCAGACCCACGGCCCACCACCCCCAGGCCCGCCCATACCCCCCCACAAGTGCAGTTAACCCGCCCCAACGACACACAGAAACACATGCACACACCTATTTCCTTGCACACTCCCGCTCATCCTAACTCATATATGCCCTCTCAGCCCCACCCACACAATATAAACACTCACACAGCATCCAACCCTCCCACTCTCACTCCCCAGACACACCCCCACTCATCCTAACGCATGCATACACACGCACACAAACATACCCCCACATCCATACAAACATCATCCAAAGTATAGACACACACACACAACATACAAGCATCCCTGTCTCACACCCCAGCACCTCCCCCTATAATCCCCCGAATCCCACTCAGCCCTCCTTCAAACCCCTACACCCCCCCTGCCCCCGGGCCATAGCCTGGGTCCCAGGGCGTCAACCAGACCCCAGGGCATGCACCAACCCACACCACGGCAGCACATCCGGGCAGGCCCAGACCCCAGGCACACACGGACCCCACCACAACTTTTTACTTCATGTTTAGATTATTTTGTGACGTGATTTCTGCTATAACAAGAGAGTTTATCACCATGATTCATTATTTTATTGGAAATATCCGAGAAGATTGTCAGCATGGCTGTATACTGCCTGGCCAGGAAACAAGTCCCACCTGGATTTAACTAAGCTAACAGGTTCGAGCCATCCATCCATCAATTATCCACCATTTATAAGTTAGGTCAAGAGAGCAACTGCCTAAGCAGGGAAAACCAGACTTCCTTCTCCCCGGCCACATTCACCAGCTAATCCGGGGGGGAATCCCGAGACGTTTCCAGGCCAGCCGAGAGATGTTGTCCATCTAGCATGTCCTGGGTCTTTCCTGGAACTTCTTTCCGGTGGGATTTGCCCGGAAAACCTCAACAAGGAGGCGTCAAGTAGACATTCTGACCAGATGCCCGAGCCACCTCATCTAGCTCCTCTCGATGCAGAGGAACAGTGACTCTACTCTGAGCCCCTCCCAGATCACTGAGCTTCTCATCCTATCCCCCCTTGATCCAACATGCCAGAGGCTGTTCACCTTGGAGAGCTGCTGCAGATATGGATACGGCCTGGTGCGAGATTTACACCTTCTCTGCTGGATTTTCAAAGGCCAGCAAGAGATCACCGGACACCACGGGAACTGCAATGCTTTCCAGGGCACAGGCCCCTATCTCGGGGTGAACCCATTCCAGGGCACCCTGCCCTTCACAAATAATAGAGAACTCTCCCTGGGGCACCTACCTGCTGCTCCGGGTTCGTTTACGTTACCGCATTGGATGCCTCGCGGTGCCTCTTTCCGCCACTCCAGGTTTGGGGATCTAGAGGCCATTGCCCTGCTCTTCCGAATGGCGTTCGTCCATTACTTATGACTGACTGACCCATGTTCAACTGCTTTTCACATGGAACCCTTCTCCACTTCGGCCTTCAAGGCTCTCTTTGAATATTTGCTGCTACCACCAAGATCTGCACCTGCGGTGGCTCCACTCTGAGTCGCCTCATAGGCTTCCGGGCTCACCGCGGCGGCCCTCCTACTCGTTGCAGCCTAGCCCTCGCAGCTCCCATTGCCTGCTCCAGCGCCATCCCTTTTCAGGGCTAGTTGATTCGGCAGGTGAGTTACACACTCCTTAGTGGGTTCCAACTTCCATGGCCACCATCCTGCTGTCTATGTCAACCAACACCTTTTCTGGGGTCTGACGGGCATCGGCATCAGCGCCTTAACCCAGCATTCAGTTCATTCCGCAGTGCCAGTTCTGCTTACCAAAAGTGGCTCATTAGGTGGCTCACATTACATGTACGGCTCCAAGCCCACGAGCAGGGCTTCTTACCCATTTAAAGTTTGAGAATAGGTTGAGATCGCTTCAGCCCCAAGACCTCTCATCATTCGCTTTACCAGATGGAACTGTGAGACTCTGAGCGCCTGCTGTCCTGAGGGAAACTTTGGAGGGAACCAGCAACTAGATGGTTTGATTCGTCTTTTGCCCTTATAACCCGGGTCGGACAACTGATTTGCACGTCAGGGCTGCTGCAGGCCTCCACCAGAGTTTCCTCTGGCTTCAACCTGCCCAGGCATAGTTCACCATCTTTCGGGTCCTGTTGCATGGGCTCATGCTCCACATCCCCAGCAGTGTGGGTGAGACTGGCTGGTGGTGTGCCCACGTGCCGCGGAGGGGCCAGGGATCCCACATGGGCCAGCGCGTGCCGGCCTTCATCTTCACCTTCATTGCACCACGGGGTTGGTGGGGTCCCTCTGGGGTCCCCTCTCTTCCCCGGAGCAGAGAGGGTCAAGAGAGGTCAAGTGCGCCAGGAGAGAAGATGCGGGGGGTCGCTGTAAAGGTGGCGGCCATGAAGCCCTTCCTGGCAAACGCATAGCCGGTCGCGGTAGTTTTTGTCCAGGTTTTCGCATGGTAGTTGGAATCTTTGTCCACTCCTCCAAGCAGATCTGCTTTACAGCTGTAAAGATACGGGGCAATACAGGCTTTTAACTCCTTCCAAAGATTTTCAATTGGGTTCAAATCTGGAGACTGACTAGGCCACTCGAGAACCTTGAAATTCTTCTTACGGAGCCAGTCCTTTGTTGCCTGGGCTGTGTGTTTGGGATCATTATCATGCTGGAAGACCCAGTTAGGTTCCATACCTAAAGCTCTCGGTGATGGAAGGAGGTTTCTGGTCAAAATCTGTTGATACATAGCTCCGTTCATCCTGTCCTCATTAAAGACAAACCGTCCTGTCCCCTTTGAAGAGAAGCAGCCCCAAAGAATGATGTTACTACCACTATATTTAACCGTGGGTATCGTATTTTGTGGATGCAATGCAGTATTATTTATCCTCCAAACATGGCGAGTGGTGTTCATGCCAAAAAGTTCAATTTTGCTTTCATCTGACCAAATGACATTGGCCCAATCCTCAGCTGGAACATTGAGATGGTCCATGGCGA
>NC_055694.1:1831158-1836572 GCF_017639745.1 Melanotaenia boesemani | reverse complement strand
CCCAAAACTCCCCAAACACACCCGACTGTGTGTTTGCCTCGGAACCTGAAGCAAACAGCAGCTCCTTGTACAACTCACAGATCTCCCGGTAGGCCATCCCTTAATTAACTTACTTGGGGGGGGCCCAATCAACAAATAAGCAAGCACTACACTATTGAGATATTCAACAAACCAGTAACAGTCTCAGTAGTTTGGAAGAATAAGTGATAGCTAAATGCAGAAATTATCAACTCACTCCTTCCATTGGTCCGGCCGCCCAGCGAGTTACTTTACAATTCGTCTGTCGTAGAATGCCTGGGCGTCCTCTGGGGTGTCAAAAAAGTAGTTTTCGCCGTCAAATGTGACTCGGAGTCGGGCTGGAAAAAGCAGACGAAACTGTACTCCTTTTTGGTAAAGAGCTCGTTTAACGTCATTGAAGGCAGATCTCCTCTTCGCAAGTGTGGCGCTGAGGTCTGGATACACCCTTAGAGTGGAGCCCCTGTACTTCACCTCGTGCTGCCTGGACCATCTCAAAGCAGCATCCTTCTCCCGGTACCGATGGAAGCACAAAATGAAGGGTCTTGGAGGTCGTCCTTCCGCAGGTTTAGGTCCCGCTGCACGGTGCGCTCTATCCAGCTCCGGCGGGTTCGGGAATACGTTATCCCCCATGACCTCCTTCAGTAGCTCCGAGATGAAAGAGTTAGGATTATGACCATCCTCGCTGCCCTCAGGTAGGTTCAGGATTCGTAAGTTAGCTCTGCGGGATCTGTTTTCCAAGTTTTCAAGGCGATCCAGCAGGGTCGCGTTCTGTGCTTGGAGGGATTTAACAGTCGCTTCAGCAGCACAGATCCGTTCGAAGTTATCTCCCGCTAAGTTTTCTGCTGCGACTAGTCGGCCCTGGAAGGAGCTGACTTCATCCCGTAGCCCGTCCACCGAAACTTGTAAGGGCTGGATTAACTCTTGAATTAATGTGGCCATATCATCTTTAAGGTTAGCACGTTGCTTAGCTAGCTCTGTGGTCAGCTGTGTAATTGAGATGGAGTCTCCAGGTTCACTGTCGTCGGGTTTCTCAGTTTCCGACGCGGCTGCCAAAGTTGCTAGCTTGCTAGCTATGCTAGTTTGTCGCTTGGTTGAAGTCGAACCCTTTAGTGACTTAGGGTTAGTATTGGCCATCTTGCTGTTGTAGCCGCAAAAAAAAACAAAAACAAAACAACAACCTCGAAGCTATTACCGTGTTTGTTATATGTAAAATCGTGTATTATTTAACTTGCATCAAGTATAAGAGAGTTGGTCGGGAGCCCCTTTACCCAACGTCCTGCTCCTACATCGCCAAACCGGAAGTCCCTACCAGAGTCCGTTTCTAAGAAAAAATAATTAAACCCTGCAGTGCTGGCTGAGCTTTAACAATGAGGTATCATCAAGATGTTGTTTGTGTTTTCTTTAACCCGTTAATGCATAAACCATAATAATATAAATAAAAAATTATACATAAATAAAATTAAATATATAAATAATATAAAGTAAAAAGTTAGCTGAAGCCAGACTGTAAAACCTACCGAGGCGTCTTTAGGATTTCTTATTTTTGGGCTGCAGCCATCAACCAAACAGCATTTACCTGAAGGAAAGTCTTGTGTGCAGAACTGGTGAAATATTTGTGCACTCGTTCCCCGTCTGACACACACACCTGCATGTACGTGCACAGCCTCTAAAACCTGCAGTGTGTCCGTCGTTGAATTATGAATGAATTTCAGGCTGACTGCTTTAAGCTCAGCACGAGTAATCTGCCACACACACACACACACACACACACACACACACACACACACACACACACACACACACACACACACACACCATGTTTTTAACTGCTTTCCATCATGCCTAAAGCAAAGCTGTAACGTCACCAGGAACACAGCAGTTATTTCTAATTTTATTGTTTTGGTTGCTCCAGAAACCAAAGCTGAATTATGCTGCGTCTGTCGATCAGAGACTTTTACAACATTTAGTGTTCTTGCTCTCCAGAGGACAATCCATCTGATCTTACTGTTGACAAGATGGCCGCCTCCATGTCTCTGTCCTCAGGACAGAAGCCTGTGGTCCAAATCTGGCTCCTGAAAAATTAAGCCACATTCTTCATGTACAACTTTCATTCCATCAGGACCTCCTCCGTCTCCATATTGATCTATTTAACCTTTAAAACTCCCCAGATCCCCCCGAGCGCCATCACTTCTATCATCAGCAGCATCTCAGGAGCGCCATCTGTGGAGGAAACTGCAGGAAACAGCACAAACACTGCCTATCGAATGTTCGTAAGAGTTCTTCTGAGTGTTGGAAGAATCTGTTCTTACATAAGAACATGTCCATGATATGAAGATTGTCCTGAAAGCCAGAATCTTTGTAAGAATGTTTGGTGAATGAAGCTAAGTTTCCTTGAAGCACTGCATGGAAATAACAAGCAGGCTCGTCGGGTTCAGTCCTCGTTCTCCAGGCTTAGATCCGTGTGTCCGTCCTCTCACAGGGAATCCCTGCTGACGGGACATTGGATATTTATTCTCTGAACTCAGCTTCGGGGTCGGGGTTCGTCCCTGTGAGCGGCGCTGATGGCTCGGCCTCCGCCTTCGCGCTTACTGTGAGAGCTGAACCTGAATCTGACTGTAGGGAGGACAAATCCACCCAAACCTGCACTTTTAAAGGCTTTTTGAATTTAAAGTATGAAAATCACAACATCAGTCATTTCACAGCAGGTTTGATCGCAGCTGGTGGAGCTTCATGAACCCTGGAAGAAGCTCTGATCTGATTGGCTCGTCTCAGAGTTCACCCACTCTCATTTACATGAGATCATGACATGAGCAGCCAGTCAAAAAACAGATAAAAAGAAAAATTCCCATGTCTGGATCAGGAAAACTGGCCGACCAGACAGGACAGGCGTATTAACACCAAACATGTCTTCCTTTCACTCCGGAGAGTAAAATGATCCGTCACCGTGAATTCCTTCCACGACTTCCGTGTCACATGATTATGTTAGCCAATCAGATGCCATGCTGATGATGCTAGTGTTAGCAATGACGATGCGTTTTAATATTTTCTGCTTTAATGCAGATTCTTGCACATTATGCTTTTATTACATTTATTATGTTAATAATTTACTATTAAAAAATGATAAAATAACCAATTACTCATTAAGTATTAACTGTTCCCAGGCAGCGAAACATGGCAGCCTGCGTCTCTCTAGTAAAAGATTTACTAGTGATGGGTAAAAGCAGAATAAAGTTTGTATTTATTATTATTATCATTATTAATAATATTAATAATAATGTTTTTTATATATTTGATAATATTTAATTTAAGAAATTTAAATAATCCAAATAGTCTGTAATCTATTTTATATTCTTAGTTTTATAAATATTTCCTTTAAGTATTTCTGTTCATGAGTTTTATTCATATTTCAGTTTGCTCTTAAAATAAAGATTTTAATGCATTCAAAGGGCAAAAAGTACTGGTATCGGTATTGATGAAAAAGTATCATGAACTGATGGTATCAGCAGAAGAAATGTAGGTAGAGAAATATGGAAACATAAATCATATTTTATTATTATTTTTTAAGCTACTAAAACAGAGACCTGCTGGCTTTGGTGCTTCAATATAAAAGAAAAAACTCACTATTGTGTAAAAAAAGAGCCGGCCAAGCAAAGCACAACGTCAGAGGTCAGAGGATGGTGGATACTGTAGATAAAGTGCTGATATTCTCAGGAAGTGCGATCAGAGCTGCTGTAACATCTCTAAAAGAAAAGAAGAAAGAAAGATGCTGGAGGGCTTATTGACAACCATGTGAAGTGTCTGGTCAGTTCCTGTGGGCTGAACTGTGAGAGGAGCCACATGCTTGTGGATCATTCATGGACTGAAGCAGCCGAACTGACCTGCGGTTGTTTAGATGTGCAGGCGCTGCTGCTTCCCCTGATGAACAACTCTCCCAAAAATGAATCTACCATTTCATGTCTTCTGGAATGTTTGCATCCCCCCGGAATTCTGTGCACACGTGCAGGCAGTCCACCCGACCAGAGGGCAGGGATGAGGACAGCAGCAGGTTGGCTTTGGTGTGTCATGATGAAGGCAGCGTAAATGTCCTGGACTGCTGGAAGCACTGCGCCCTTTGTAATGCTGTTGCACCAGCTTGTAATACAGCCTGTAGGATGGAGCCTCAGCTCACATGCAGCAACGGCTGAAACTGGCACGGACATCCAGATGTGAACATCCAGCCTTCAGACGTCGGAGGAAGTAAGAACCATGAGGTCTGTCCACGTAGAGAGGGGAAGCACAGTGTCCATGATCCTGGTTTTCTCTCTGGAGCCTCATTTCCACTCTGCATTTTCTCATAAACGTGCAATTATTTATAAATTATTAACCCTTAAACCTCCATCAGATTTCCCCGAGGTCCACCTCCTCCACCAGGAGTGGTGGTGTGTATCTCTGTGGGGTAAATGTGATTTTACCCTTTAGCTGATCTACGGAGGTTTTCCAGCATTTCTATCCCTTCCAGGAGGTTTACAATCCAGCCACTAAATGTAGTTTTATTCAGAGACTCTATCTGGTAAATCCACAATGATCCATGATAACAGCATTATTTATCACATTTCATCATAAAAACATCACCATCACTACTATGTTGCTAAGAGACCTGTATTTAGACCTGGACATGATGATGAAGCCACTTCCTGTCAGACTTTCCACCAATCAGAGAGCTTAGATTGACGGTAACGTCCAATCAGGAGCAGCCAAAGATCAACCAGTGAGCAGAAAGTTCTATGTGTGTGTGAAAAGAAGAAAAATAATGCTCCTCTATGGCTGGAATAAAGCCAAGAAGACGTTTCTGATGCACGGTGGCGCCACAAAGCAGCTGAGCTGGAGTTGGTTTAGTGAGGATAGCAGGTAAATAGTAGCAGGAATAACTGGAAATGAGGAAAAAGTGGAAACATGGAAATAGTTTCTGTTGTGTGTTTGTTTCAATAACAATATTTTTTCTCCTGAAAGCCAAGACTTGAGAGAACGATGAGATGAGAAAAGGTTTGGTCACTGTTGATCTGTGTGTTATTTCTACAAAGTTCTGTTAGTAATAAATTCTGCTTTCTTCTTCTGGTCGACCTTTATGCTGCTACATCTATTCATAAATTCATTTTACATCATTTTACCTCCCAGTCTGACAGCTGAGGCTGGAAACATCATGTGTGATGCTGACTGGGATCAAACATCCATTTTTTCCTCCAGATGTGATTTGCATCATTTTACAGAGGAACAGGATGTAATCTGATGCTCTGCTAATGTAACAGATGTTTCAGTAAATGATGTCCCGCTGCATGTGGTCCGATCAGCAACAAAACAACATGTCTGATCGCCGACAGAAGCAGCAGAAAACATGCGTCTGATTACCGATCAATAAC
>NC_055694.1:1786158-1823658 GCF_017639745.1 Melanotaenia boesemani | reverse complement strand
CCTCTACAAGTCCACCAGACGGAGGGTAGAAGACGTGTTTAACCCTCTGGGTGGACGGATTTAAGACGACATAGCATCCAGCAGAGTCTCCGTTCCAACTTCTGTCCACAGCTCAGACTTCAGCCTCAGAGCGGTTTTTAATTTGTGTTGAACGCTGTGACACTGCAGACATTTCTGGAAACGACGCCACAGAGAAGCTGCTGGAATCAGAGCTGAAGGAGGTGCGACCAGATATTAAAACGGTGTTTTAGTTTGTTGGACGGGTCGTGTAGAAATAGAAAATGTTTTAATGTCATGAAGGAATGATGTTTGAAATTTAATTTGGCCATGAAGTCATAACCTCCGTCTCTTAGAAAGAATCATTTTTGGATCATTTATACAGGATTCTAGTTATTTGAAAGTGAATCAGATTAGTGAATGTTAATGTTTAATTTTAAGAACGTTGGATTTTTCTAACCCACTTCCAGCCTTTGTAGTTATTTTATTGATTGGTTGAATTAATTTAATGTTATTTAAATAAACAAACAGTCTATACTGCATTTCTGGAGCCGACGGCGCCCGCAGCGTCCTGCAGGCGAGAAACCAAACCAGTTAACTTCTTCCTCTTCCGGGGGGCCACGTGACGTTGCAGCAGACTTTTGCTTTACGCACCGCATCACCCGCCGCCCAGCGGATGTAAACACACCGCCGTTCTGAACACACTGATTCAGCAAAGAAACACAAGAAGATGTTTTCAGAAGAAGCGATTAGACAAGAGTCAGGATCACACTCCTCTACTGTCGCAGGACAGGTGGGATGATGACGATGCTGGATCAGGTGTCAATAGCGGGCGCCACTGAGGAAAGCCACTAGCTTTCCGTAGTGCTTCTTTAAAGGGTAATAAAGGATCTGTCTTGCTTGTTTCTGCAGGACAGATGTTGACTCTAGAGTACAGTTACTCCCCCCAAAACCTCCACACAGTCACTTAAATAAGACGACCTGCTGAGAGGTAGAGGATGAGGAGCGAGTCGTTCTTCCTCACTGTTGGGTTTGTAAAAAGAGGCTCAGGATGGTCCATCCTGGTGTAGGTTCAGGATATTTCTGGAATCTGCATGTGCTCACAGTCGTGTTGGTCTGGTGGCGAAACAGAGGTGTGTGATGCAGAACAACCGACATACCTGTTTGCCTCAGGTTCACCTGCTGCTCTTCTAAAAACACACTTCACCAAGCTCAGTCAAAGCAAACCAGGTTAACCAGAGTCCCCGTCAACCGGGTCACTGTTCACCAGGTTACTGTTAACCAGAGTCACCATTAACCAGGTTACCGTTAACCAGAGTCCCCGTTGACCAGAATCACTGTTAACCAGAATCACCATTAACCAGAATAACCAATAGCCAGAATCACCATTAACCAGGTCACCGTTAACTAGGTCACCATTAACCAGAGTCACCGTCAACCGGGTCACTGTTCACCAGGTCACTGTTAACCAGAGTCACCATTAACCAGGTCACCGTTAACCAGAGTCCCCGTTGACCAGAATCACTGTTAACCAGAATCACCAATAACCAGAATTACCAATAACCAGAATCACCATTAACCAGGTCACCGTTAACTAGGTCACCATTAACCAGGTCACTGTGAACCAGAGTCCCCGTTAACCAGAATCACCATTAACCAGAATCACCATTAACCAGAATCACCATTAATCAGAATCACCATTAACCAGAGTCACCATTAACCAGGTCACTGTTAACCAGAGTCACCATTAACCAGGTCACCGTTAACCAGAGTCACCGTCAACCGGGTGACTGTTAACCAGAGTCACCATCAACCAGAGTCACCATTAACCAGGTCACTGTTAACCAGAGTCACCATTAACCAGGTCACCATTAACCAGAGTCCCCGTTAACCAGAATCACCAATAACCAGAATCACCGTTAACCAGAGTCACCATTAACCAGGTCACTGTTAACCAGAGTCCCCGTTAACCAGGTCATCATTAACCAGAACCACCATTAACCAGAGTCCCCGTTAACCAGAATCACCATTAATCAGAATCACCATTAACCAGAGTCACCATTAACCAGGTCACTGTTCACCAGGTCACTGTTAACCAGAGTCACCATTAACCAGAATCACCAATAACCAGAATCACCATTAACCAGAATCACCATTAATCAGAATCACCATTAACCAGAGTCACCATTAACCAGGTCACTGTTCACCAGGTCACTGTTAACCGGAGTCACCATTAACCAGGTCACCGTTAACCAGAGTCACCGTCAACCGGGTGACTGTTAACCAGAGTCACCATCAACCAGAGTCACCATTAACCAGGTCACTGTTCACCAGAGTCCCCGTTAACCAGAATCACCAATAACCAGAATCACCGTTAACCAGAATCACCATTAACCAGAATCACCAATAACCAGAATCACCATTAACCAGAATCACCATTAATCAGAATCACCATTAACCAGAGTCACCATTAACCAGGTCACTGTTCACCAGGTCACTGTTAACCAGAGTCACCATTAACCAGGTCACCGTTAACCAGAGTCACCGTCAACCGGGTGACTGTTAACCAGAGTCACCATCAACCAGAGTCACCATTAACCAGGTCACTGTTAACCAGAGTCACCATTAACCAGGTCACTGTTCACCAGAGTCCCCGTTAACCAGAATCACCATTAACCAGGTCACTGTTAACCAGAGTCCCCGTTAACCAGGTCATCATTAACCAGAATCACCATTAACCAGAGTCCCCGTTAACCAGAATCACCATTAATAAGAATCACCATTAACCAGAGTCACCATTAACCAGGTCACTGTTCACCAGGTCACTGTTAACCAGAGTCACCATTAACCAGAATCACCAATAACCAGAATCACCATTAACCAGAATCACCATTAATCAGAGTCACCATTAACCAGAGTCACCATTACCCAGGTCACTGTTCACCAGGTCACTGTTAACCAGAGTCACCATTAACCAGGTCACCGTTAACCAGAGTCACCGTCAACCGGGTGACTGTTAACCAGAGTCACCATCAACCAGAGTCACCATTAACCAGGTCACTGTTAACCAGAGTCACCATCAGCCAGGTCACCGTTAACCAGAGTCCCCGTTAACCAGGTCATCATTAACCATAATCACCATTAACCAGAGTCACCATTAACCAGGTCACCGTTAACCAGAGTCACTGTCAACCAGGTCACTGTTCACCAGGTCACTGTTAACCAGAGTCACCATTAACCAAGTCACCATTAACCAGAGTCCCCGTTAACCAGAATCACCAATAACCAGAATCACTGTTAACCAGAATCACCATTAACCAGGTCACTGTTAACCAGAGTCACCATTAACCAGGTCACCGTTAACCAGAGTCACCATCAACCGGGTCACTGTTAACCAGAGTCACCATCAACCAGAGTCACCATTAACCAGGTCACTGTTAACCAGAGTCACCATTAACCAGGTGACCATTAACCAGAGTCCCCGTTAACCAGAATCACCAATAACCAGAATCACTGTTAACCAGAGTCACCATTAACCAGGTCACTGTTAACCAGAGTCCCCGTTAACCAGGTCATCATTAACCAGAATCACCATTAACCAGAGTCACCATTAACCAGGTCACCGTTAACCAGATCACCGTCAACTAGGTCACCGTTAATCAAGTCCCTGTTAACCAGGTCACCATTAACAAGAGTCAACCATTAATCAAGTCACCGTTCACAAGAGTCACAGTTAACAAGTCACTAATCACCAGAGTCAACCGTTAACCAAAGTTACGTTAAACCAGGTCACCATTAACCAGGTCACGTTTCTTCATCTTTATTCTGACTCCACACACCAACAGCTGATCAATCTTTTTCTAACAGCTGAAGTTTCCCCTGAAACAAATCATGAAACCGTCTGAATCACTGACATCATTACGATTTTCAGCCTTTATTTAACCCTTAACCTCCATCAGATTTCCCAAGGTCTACCTCCTCCACCAGGAGCGGTGGTGTATAGCTCTGTGGGGTAAATGTGATGGATATTTTACCCTTTAGCTATCTATGGAAGTTTTCCAGCATTTCTATCCCTTCCAGGACGGTTTACAATCCAGCCACTAAATGTAGTTTTATTCAGAGACTCTATCTGGTAAATCCCCAATGATCCATGATAACAGCATTATTTATCACAATTTCACCATAAAACATCACCATCACTACTATTTGCTAAAAGACTCTATTTAGACCTGGACATGATGGTGAAGCCACTTCCTGTCAGACTATCCACCAATCAGAGAGCTTAGATTGATGGTAACGTCCAATCCAGGAGCAGCAAAGATCAACCAGTGAGCAGAAAGTTCTATGTGTGTGTGAAAAGAAGAAAAATAATGCTCCTCTATGGCTGGAATAAAGCCAAGAAGACGTTTCTGATGCACGGTGGCGCCACAAAGCAGCTGAGCTGGAGTTGGTTTAGTGAGGATAGCAGGTAAATAGTAGCAGGAATAAACTGGAAATGAGGAAAAGTGGAAACATGGAAATAGTTTCTGTTGTGTGTTTGTTTCAATAACAATATTTTTTCTCCTGAAAGCCAGACTTGAGAGAACGATGAGATGAGAAAAGGTTTGGTCACTGTTGGTCTGTGTGTTATTTCTACAAAGTTCTGTTAGTAATAAATTCTGCTTTCTTCTTCTGGTCGACCTTTATGCTGCTAAATCTATTCATACATTCATTTTACATCATTTTACCTCCCAGTCTGACACCTGCTACAGACTGGTTTATACTGGGATTAAAAGCTGTTACAGACTGGTTTATACTCAGATTAAAAGCTGCCACACACTGGTTTATACTGGGATTAAAAGCTGTTACAGACTGGTTTATACTGGGATTAAAAGCTGCTACAGACTGGTTTATACTGGGATTAAAAGCTGTTACAGACTAGTTTATACTGGGATTAAAAGCTGCTACAGACTGGTTTATACTGGGATTAAAAGCTGCTACACACTGGTTTATACTGGGATTAAAAGATGCTACACACTGGTTTATACTGGGATTAAAAGATGCTACACACTGGTTTATACTGGGATTAAAAGCTGTTACAGACTGGCTTATACTGGGATTAAAAGATGCTACACACTGGTTTATACTGGGATTAAAAGCTGTTACAGACTGGTTTATACTGGGATTAAAAGCTGCTACAGACTGGTTTATACTGGGATTAACAGATGCTACACACTGGTTTATACTGGGATTAAAAGATGCTACACACTGGTTTATACTGGGATTAAAAGCTGTTACAGACTGGTTTATACTGGGATTAAAAGATGCTACACACTGGTTTATACTGGGATTAAAAGCTGTTACAGACTGGTTTATACTGGGATTAAAAGCTGTTACAGACTGGTTTATACTGGGATTAAAAGCTGCTACAGACTGGTTTATACTAGGATTAAAAGCTGCTACACACTGGTTTATACTGGGATTAAAAGCTGTTACAGACTGGTTTATACTGGGATTAAAAACTGCTACAGACTGGTTTATACTGGGATTAAAAGCTGTTACAGACTAGTTTATACTGGGATTAAAAGCTGCTACAGACTGGTTTATACTGGGATTAAAAGCTGCTACACACTGGTTTATACTGGGATTAAAAGATGCTACACCACTGGTTTATACGGGATTAAAAGCTGTTACAGACTGGTTTATACTGGGATTAAAAGATGCTACACATGGTTTATACTGGGATTAAAAGCTGTTACAGGACTGGTTTATACTGGGATTAAAAAGCTGTTACAGACTGGTTTATAATGGGATGAAAAGCTGTTACAGACTGGTTTATACTGGGATTAGAAGGCTGTTACAGACTGGTTTATACTGGGATTAAAAGCTGCTACAGAACTGGCTTATACTGGGATTAGAGCTGTTACAGACTGGTTTATACTGGGATTAAAAGCTGTTACAGACTGGTTTATACTGGGATTAAAAGCTGCTACAGACTGGTTCAATACTGGGATTAAAAGCTGTTACAGACTGGTTTATATACTGGGATTAAAAGTTGCTACAGACGGGTTTGGATTAAAGAAAACTAGGACCAAAAATAGTAAAATTGTCTTGTTTTAAGGTTTAACAGCATTACGACACAACAACGATGATTTACAGCAAAGATCTGGAGCTGGAATCAGTCCAACTGCAGCAACAGCCAAAAATCTACAATCTGACTTTTTCCTTTTTGGGTTTCATAAATTCATCTCAGGCACTTCTTCAAAATGTGCAGCCAAACATCCAGAATCTCACCCCAGATAAGGTCCTGCACATTTTCATTCATCCTCCAACAAACTCCGTTTCCTGCTGATTAAATAAAGTTTTTACAAACCGCAGAGTCGAGCTATTTAAGGAAACAAGCAAGTCTGTTTTTATAAAAGATTCAACTTGGACTCAGTCTCACGCAGAAGCTGCAGCACCAAATATGGACGATTGCACCGCTGAAAATAGTCTCCATCAGAAGTCCACCATCATCCTCATCCTCATCAGGAGGCTGGAGAGCTTTTCAACGAGGACATGCATCTTTTCCTCTGACATGAGGAAAAGTTTGTAGCTTCAGATAAATTTAACGGGAACTTTTAATGGGACGGAGGTGTGGACGAAGCAGAAGGTGTGTGAATATTAATGAGCATGTGTGTGTGATTGCAAAGCGCGTTTAATAGCCAAACACACAGAACTTCATCACTAATTCATACAGCTGGATTATGTCAACATCAGCACACACACACACACACACACACACACACACACACACACACACACACACACACCTTCCATTTATATCTACTTTGTCCTGAGACGCTGTGTTCGCTGTCATCTGTTTATTCTGCTTTAACACACACACACACACACACACCCCTCTTTTCTCCAAGTTTTCCACTCTACCTCCACCCCTCCATCCCACCGTCCCGTCCCGCTCCTCCGCTCGACTTCTTCTCCGCTCCCTTCTTCTTATTCTATTCTCAGCAGTGTTATCTGGAGCAGTTTTCATCCTACTTACCGCGGCCGGTGATGGAGAGGGGGATGAAGAGGAGGAGGAGGAGGAAGAAGAAGCAGGTTTTCCAGGTGGAAACAGCTGGATGAACGTGGGAAGATGGAGGAGGAATAATGGAAAGCAGGAGTAGGAAGAGTTGTACTGTCTCAGATCTGTCCTGCTCTGCTGCCGCGGCAACACCACGTCTCCTGTCATCCTCTCTCTCTTTTTCTGGCTCCACCTTTCTCCCATTTGCTTGCTCGACCCTCCCTCCATCTTCCTTCTCTTTTCTCACTTTCTCTCTGTTCGCTGTCATTTCTGCTTCTTTCCATCTAGAACTTCGCGTCCTCTCTCATTGACTCACATCTCCGACGTTAAACAGAACAAACAATAGAAGTTAGTTCATGAAATACAGAAAAATCATTTCTGTCACGTTGGTGTTTTAACTCTTAAATTTTAAAGCTATTTTTTGCTGTATAACACAAACCAGTATAAACCAGTCTGTAGCTGCTTTTAATCCCAGTATAAACCAGTCTGTAGCAACTTTTAATCCCAGTATAAACCAGTCTGTAACAGCTTTTAATCCCAGTATAAACCAGTCTGTAGCTGCTTTTAATCCCAGTATAAACCAGTCTGTAGCAACTTTTAATCCCAGTATAATCCAGTCTGTAACATCTTTTAATCCCAGTATAAACCAGTCTGTAGCAACTTTTAATCCCAGTATAAACAGTCTGTAACAGCTTTTAATCCCAGTATAAACCAGTCTGTAGCTGCTTTAATCCAGTATAAACCAGTCTGTAGCAACTTTTAATCCCAGTATAATCCAGTCTGTAACAGCTTTTAATCCCGTATAAACCAGTCTGTAGCAGCTTTTATTCCCAGTATAAACCAGTCTGTAACAGCTTTTAATCCCAGTAAAAACCAGTCTGTAGCGGCTTTTAATCCCAGTATAAACCAGTCTGTAACAGCTTTTAATCCCAGTATAAACCAGTCTGTAGCAGCTTTTAATCCCAGTATAAACCAGTCTGTAACAGATTTTAATCCCAGTATAAACCAGTCTGTAGCGGCTTTTAATCCCAGTATAAACCAATGTGTAGCAGCTTTGAGTCCCAGTATAAACCAGTCTGTAGCGGCTTTTAATCGCAGTATGAATCAGTCTGTAAACGCTTTTAATCCCAGTATAAACCAGTCTGTAGCAACGTTTAATCCCAGTATAAACCAGTCTGTAGCAGCTTTTAATCCCAGTATAAACCAGTCGGTAGCGGCTTTTAATCCCAGTATAAACCAGTCTGTAACAGCTTTTAATCCCAGTATAAACCAGTCTGTAACAGCTTTTAATCCCAGTATAAACCAGTCTGTAGCAGCTTTTAATCCCAGTATAAACCAGTCTGTAGCGGATTTTAATCCCAGTATAAACCAGTCTGTGACAGCTTTTAATCCCAGTATAAACCAGTCTGTAGCAGCTTTTAATCCCAGTATAAACAAGTCTGTAACAGCTTTTAATCCCAGTATAAACCAGTCTGTAGCAGCTTTTAATCCCAGTATAAACCAGTGTGTAGCAGCTTTTAATCCCAGTATGAACCAGTCTGTAGTGGCTGTTAATCCCAGTATAAATCAGTCTGTAAACACTTTTAATCCCAGTATAAACTAGTCTGTAGCAGATTTAATCCCAGTATAAACCAGTCTGTAGCGGCTTTTAATCCCAGTATAAACCAGTCTGTAACAGCTTTTAATCCCAGTAAAAACCAGTCTGTAGCGGCTTTTAATCCCAGTATAAACCAGTCTGTAACAGCTTTTAATCCCAGTATAAACCAGTCTGTAACAGCTTTTAATCCCACTATAAACCAGTCTATAGCAGCTTTTAATCCGAGTATAAACTAGTGTGTAGCAGCTTTTAATCCCAGAAAAAACCAGTCTGTAACAGCTTTTAATCCCAGTATAAACCAGTCTGAAAACGCTTTTAATCCCAGTATAAACCAGTCTGTAACAGCTTTTAATGCCAGTATAAACCAGTTTGTAACAGCTTTTAATCCCAGTATAAACCAGTCTGTAACAGCTTTTAATCCCAGTATAAACCAGTCTGTAACAGCTTTTAATCCCAGTATAAACCAGTCTGTAGCAGCTTTTAATCCCAGTATAAACCAGTCTGTAGCAGCTTTTATTCCCAGTATAAACCATTCTGTAGCAGCTTTTAATCCCAGTATAAACCAGTCTGAAAACGCTTTTAATCCCAGTATAAACCAGTCTGTAACAGCTTTTAATGTCAGTATAAACCAGTCTGTAACAGCTTTTAATCCCAGTGTGAACCAGTCTGTAACAGCTTTTAAATCCCAGTATAAACCAGTCTGTAGCAGCTTTTAATCCCAGTATAAACCAGTGTGTAGCAGCTTTTAATCGCAGTATGAACCAGTCTGTAGCAGCTGTTAATCCCATTATAAACCAGTCTGTAGCAGCTTTTAATCCCAGTATAAACCAGTCTGTAGCAGCTTTTAATCCCAGTATAAACCAGTCTGTAGCAGCTTGTAATTCCAGCATAAACCAGTCTCAAAACGCTTTTAATCCCAGTATAAACCAGTCTGTAGCAGCTTTTAATCCCAGTGTAAACCAGTCTGCAGCAGCTTTTAATCCCAGTATAAACCAGTCTGTAGCAGCTTTTAATCCCAGTATAAACCAGTCTGTAGCAGCTTTTAATCCCAGTATAAACCAGTCTGTAACAGCTTTTAATACCAGTATAAACCAATCTGTAGCAGCTTTTAATCCAATATAAACCAGTCTGTACCAGCTTTTAATCCCAGTATAAACCAGTCTGTAGCAGCTTTTAATCCCAGTATAAACCAGTCTGTAACAGCTTTTAATCCCAGTATAAACCAGTCTGTAGCAGCTTTTAATCCCAATATAAACCAGTCTGTAGCAGCTTTTAATTCCAGTATAAACCAGTCTGTAGCAGCTTTTAATCCCAGTATAAACCAGTCTGTAGCAGCTTTTAAACCCAATATAAACCAGTCTGTAGCAGCTTTTAATCCCAGTATAAACCAGTCTGTAGCAGCTTTTAATCCCAATATAAACCAGTCTGTAACAGCTTTCAATCCCAGTATAAACCAGTCTGTAGCAGCTTTTAATCCCAGTATAAACCAGACTGTACCAGCTTTTAATCCCAGTATAAACCAGTCTGTAGCAGCTTTTAATCCCAGTATAAACCAGTCTGTAGCAGCTTTTAATCCCAGTATAAACCAGTCTGTAGCAGCTTTTAATCCCAGTATAAACCAGTCTGTAACAGCTTTTAATCCCAGTATAAACCAATCTGTAGCAGCTTTTAATCCCAATATAAACCAGTCTGTACCAGCTTTTAATCCCAGTATAAACCAGTCTGTAGCAGCTTTTAATCCCAGTATAAACCAGTCTGTAACAGCTTTTAATCCCAGTATAAACCAGTCTGTAGCAGCTTTTAATCCCAATATAAACCAGTCTGTAGCAGCTTTTAATCCCAGTATAAACCAGTCTGTAGCAGCTTTTAATCCCAGTATGAACCAGTCTGTAGCAGCTTTTAAACCCAATATAAACCAGTCTGTAGCAGCTTTTAATCCCAGTATAAACCAGTCTGTAGCAGCTTTTAATCCCAATATAAACCAGTCTGTAACAGCTTTCAATCCCAGTATAAACCAGTCTGTAGCAGCTTTTAATCCCAGTATAAACCAGACTGTACCAGCTTTTAATCCCAGTATAAACTAGTGTGTAGCAGCTTTTAATCCCAGTATAAACCAGTCTGTAACAGCTTTTAATCCCAGTATAAACCAGTCTGTAACAGCTTTTAATCCCAGTATGAACCAGTCTGTAGCGGCTTTTAATCCCAGTATAAACCAGTCTCAAAACGCTTTTAATCCCAGTATAACACAGTCTGTAAAAGCTTTTAATGCCAGTATAAACCAGTCTGTAACAGCTTTTAATCCCAGTGTAAACCAGTCTGTAACAGCTTTTAATCCCAGTAAAAACCAGTCTGTAGCGGCTTTTAATCCCAGTATAAACCAGTCTGTAGCAGCTTTTAATCCCAGTATAAACCAGTCTGTAGCAGCTTTTAATCCCATTATAAACCAGTCTGTAGCAGCTTTTAATCCCAGTATAAACCAATCTGTAACAGCTTTTAATCCCAGTGTGAACCAGTCTGTAACAGCTTTTAATCCCAGTATAAACCAGTCTGTAGCAGCTTTTAATCCCAGTATAAACCAGTGTGTAGCAGCTTTTAATCGCAGTATGAACCAGTCTGTAGCAGCTGTTAATCCCAGTATAAACCAGTCTGTAGCAGCTTTTAATCCCAATATAAACCAGTCTGTAACAGCTTTCAATCCCAGTATAAACCAGTCTGTAGCAGCTTTTAATCCCAGTATAAACCAGACTGTACCAGCTTTTAATCCCAGTATAAACTAGTGTGTAGCAGCTTTTAATCCCAGTATAAACCAGTCTGTAACAGCTTTTAATCCCAGTATAAACCAGTCTGTAGCAGCTTTTAATCCCAATATAAACCAGTCTGTAGCAGCTTTTAATCCCAGTATAAACCAGTCTGTAGCAGCTTTTAATCCCAGTATAAACCAGTCTGTAGCAGCTTTTAAACCCAATATAAACCATTCTGTAGCAGCTTTTAATCCCAGTATAAACCAGTCTGTAACAGCTTTTAATCCCAGTAAAAACCAGTCTGTAGCGGCTTTTAATCCCAGTATAAACCAGTCTGTAACAGCTTTTTATCCCAGTATAAATCAGTCTGTAGCAGCTTTTAATCCCAGTATAGACCAGTCTGTAACAGCTTGTAATCCCAGTATAAACCAGTCTGTAGCAGCTTTTAATCCCAGTATAAACTAGTGTGTAGCAGCTTTTAATCCCAGTATAAACCAGTCTGTAACAGCTTTTAATCCCAGTATGAACCAGTCTCTAGCAGCTTTTAATCCCAGAATAAACCAGTCTGTAACAGTTTTAATCCCAGTATAAACCAGTCTGTAACAGCTTTTAATCCCAGTATAAACCAGTCTGAAAACGCTTTTAATCCCAGTATAAACCAGTCTGTAACAGCTTTTAATGCCGTTATAAACCAGTCTGTAACAGCTTTTAATCCCAGTATAAACCAGTCTGTAACAGCTTTTAATCCCAGTATAAACCAGTCTGTAGCAGCTTTTAATCCCAGTATAAACCAGTCTGTAACAGCTTTTAATCCCAGTATAAACCAGTCTGTGGCAGCTTTTAATCCCAGTATAAACCAGTCTCGAAACGCTTTTAATTCCAGTATAAACCAGTCTGTAGCAGCTTGTAATTCCAGCATAAACCAGTCTCAAAACGCTTTTAATCCCAGTATAAACCAGTCTGTAGCAGCTTTTAATCCCAGTATAAACCAGTCTGTAGCAGCTTTTAATCCCAGTATAAACCAGTCTGTAGCAGCTTTAAATCCCAGTATAAACCAGTCTGTACCAGCTTTTAATCCCAGTATAAACCAGTCTGTAGCAGCTTTTAATCCCAGTATAAACCAGTCTGTACCAGCTTTTAATCCCAGTATAAACCAGTCTGTAACAGCTTTTAATCCCAGTATAAACCAATCTTTAGCAGCTTTTAATCCCAGTATAAACCAGTCTGTAGCAGCTTTTAATCCCAGTATAAACCAGTCTGTAGCAGCTTTTAATCCAGTATAAACCAGTCTGTAACAGCTTTTAATCCCAGTATAAACCAGTCTGTAGCAGCTTTTAATCCCAGTATAAACCAGTCTCAAAACGCTTTTAATCCCAGTATAACACAGTCTGTAAAAGCTTTTAATGCCAGTATAAACCAGTCTGTAAAAGCTTTTAATCCCAGTGTAAACCAGTCTGTAACAGCTTTTAATCCCAGTATAAACCAGTCTGTAGCAGCTTTTTAATCCCAGTATAAACCAGTCTGTAGCAGCTTTTAATCCCAGTGTAAACCAGTCTGTAACAGCGTTTAATCCAAGTATAAACCAGTCTGTAGCAGCTTTTAATCCGAGTATAAACTAGTGTGTAGCAGCTTTTAATCCCAGTATAAACCAGTCTGTAGCAGCTTTTAATGGCAGTATGAACCAGTCTGTAGCAGCTTTTAATCCCAGTATAAACCAGTCTGTAACAGCTTTTAATCCCAGTAAAAACCAGTCTGTAGCGGCTTTTAATCCCAGTATAAACCAGTCTGTAACAGCTTGTAATCCCAGTATAAACCAGTCTGTAGCAGCTTTTAATCCCAGTATAAACTACTGTGTAGCAGCTTTTAATCCCAGTATAAACCAGTCTGTAACAGCTTTTAATCCCAGTATGAACCAGTCTGTAACAGCTTTTAATCCCAGTATAAACCAGTCTGAAACAGCTTTTAATGCCGTTATAAACCAGTCTGTAACAGCTTTTAATCCCAGTATAAACCAGTCTGTAACAGCTTTTAATCCCAGTATAAACCAGTCTGTAACAGCTTTTAATCCCAGTATAAACCAGTCTGTGGCAGCTTTTAATCCCAGTATAAACCAGTCTCAAAACGCTTTTAATTCCAGTATAAACCAGTCTGTAGCAGCTTGTAATTCCAGCATAAACCAGTCTCAAAACGCTTTTAATCCCGGTATAAACCAGTCTGTAGCAGCTTTTAATCCCAGTATAAACCAGTCTGTAGCAGCTTTTAATCCCAGTATAAACCAGTCTGTAGCAGCTTTAAATCCCAGTATAAACCAGTCTGTACCAGCTTTTAATCCCAGTATAAACCAGTCTGTAGCAGCTTTAAATCCCAGTATAAACCAGTCTGTACCAGCTTTTAATCCCAGTATAAACCAGTCTGTACCAGCTTTTAATCCCAGTATAAACCAGTCTGTAACAGCTTTTAATCCCAGTATAAACCAATCTGTAGCAGCTTTTAATCCCAATATAAACCAGTCTGTACCAGCTTTTAATCCCAGTATAAACCAGTCTGTACCAGGTTTTAATCCCAGTATAAACCAGTCTGTAGCAGCTTTTAATCCCAGTATAAACCAGTCTGTAACAGCTTTTAATCCCAGTATAAACCAGTCTGTAGCAGCTTTTAATCCCAATATAAACCAGTCTGTAGCAGCTTTTAATCCCAGTATGAACCAGTCTGTAGCAGCTCTTAATCCCAGTATAAACCAGTCTGTACCAGCTTTTAATCCCAGTATAAACCAGTCTGTAACAGCTTTTAATCCCAGTATAAACCAATCTGTAGCAGCTTTTAATCCCAATATAAACCAGTCTCTACCAGCTTTTAATCCCAGTATAAACCAGTCTGTACCAGGTTTTAATCCCAGTATAAACCAGTCTGTAGCAGCTTTTAATCCCAGTATAAACCAGTGTGTAGCAGCTTTTAATCCCAGCATAAACCAGTCTGTACCAGCTTTTAATCCCTGTATAAACTAGTGTGTAGCAGCTTTTAATCCCAGTATAAACCAGTCTGTAACAGCTTTTAATCCCAGTATAAACCAGTCTGTAGCAGCTTTTAATCCCAGTATAAACCAGTCTGTTACAGCTTTTAATCCCAGTATAAACCAGTCTGTAGCAGCTTTTAATCCCAGTATAAACCAGTCTCAAAACGCTTTTAATCCCAGTATAACACAGTCTGTAAAAGCTTTTAATGCCAGTATAAACCAGTCTGTAACAGCTTTTAATCCCAGTGTAAACCAGTCTGTAACAGCTTTTAATCCCAGTATAAACCAGATCCCAGTATAAACCAGTCTGTAGCAGCTTTTAATCCGAGTATAAACTAGTGTGTAGCAGCTTTTAATCCCAGTATAAACCAGTCTGTAGCAGCTCTTAATCCCAGTATAAACCAGTCTGAAAACGCTTTTAATCCCAGTATAAACCAGTCTGTAACAGCTTTTAATGCCAGTATAAACCAGTCTGTAGCAGCTTTTAATCCCAGTATAAACCAGTCTGTAACAGCTTTTAATCCCAGTATAAACAAGTCTGTAACAGCTTTTAATCCCAGTATAAACCAGTCTGTACCAGGTTTTAATCCCAGTATAAACCAGTCTGTAGCAGCTTTTAATCCCAGTATAAACCAGTCTCAAAACGCTTTTCATCCCGGTATAACACAGTCTGTAACAACTGTTAATGCCAGTATAAACCAGTCTGTAACAGCTTTTAATCCCAGTGTAAACCAGTCTGTAACAGCTTTTAATCCCAGTATAAACCAGTCTGTAGCAGCTTTTAATCCCAGTATAAACCAGTCTGAAACAGCTTTTAATGCCGTTATAAACCAGTCTGTAACAGCTTTTAATCCCAGTATAAACCAGTCTGTAACAGCTTTTAATCCCAGTATAAACCAGTCTGTAACAGCGTTTAATCCAAGTATAAACCAGTCTGTAGCAGCTTTTAATCCGAGTATAAACTAGTGTGTAGCAGCTTTTAATCCCGGTATAAACCAGTCTGTAGCAGCTTTTAATCGCAGTATGAACCAGTCTGTAGCAGCTTTTAATCCCAGTATAAACCAGTCTGTAACAGCTTTTAATCCCAGTAAAAACCAGTCTGTAGCGGCTTTTAATCCCAGTATAAACCAGTCTGTAACAGCTTTTTATCCCAGTATAAATCAGTCTGTAGCAGCTTTTAATCCCAGTATAGACCAGTCTGTAACAGCTTGTAATCCCAGTATAAACCAGTCTGTAGCAGCTTTTAATCCCAGTATAAACTAGTGTGTAGCAGCTTTTAATCCCAGTATAAACCAGTCTGTAACAGCTTTTAATCCCAGTATAAACCAGTCTGTAGCAGCTTTTAATCCCAGAATAAACCAGTCTGTAACAGTTTTAATCCCAGTATAAACCAGTCTGTAACAGCTTTTAATCCCAGTATAAACCAGTCTGAAAACGCTTTTAATCCCAGTATAAACCAGTCTGTAACAGCTTTTAATGCCTTTATAAACCAGTCTGTAACAGCTTTTAATCCCAGTATAAACCAGTCTGTAACAGCTTTTAATCCCAGTATAAACCAGTCTGTAGCAGCTTTTAATCCCAGTATAAACCAGTCTGTAACAGCTTTTAATCCCAGTATAAACCAGTCTGTGGCAGCTTTTAATCCCAGTATAAACCAGTCTCGAAACGCTTTTAATTCCAGTATAAACCAGTCTGTAGCAGCTTGTAATTCCAGCATAAACCAGTCTCAAAACGCTTTTAATCCCAGTATAAACCAGTCTGTAGCAGCTTTTAATCCCAGTATAAACCAGTCTGTAGCAGCTTTTAATCCCAGTATAAACCAGTCTGTAGCAGCTTTAAATCCCAGTATAAACCAGTCTGTACCAGCTTTTAATCCCAGTATAAACCAGTCTGTACCAGCTTTTAATCCCAGTATAAACCAGTCTGTACCAGCTTTTAATCCCAGTATAAACCAGTCTGTAACAGCTTTTAATCCCAGTATAAACCAATCTTTAGCAGCTTTTAATCCCAGTATAAACCAGTCTGTAGCAGCTTTTAATCCCAGTATAAACCAGTCTGTAACAGCTTTTAATCCCAGTATAAACCAGTCTGTAGCAGCTTTTAATCCCAGTATAAACCAGTCTGTAACAGCTTTTAATCCCAGTATAAACCAGTCTGTAGCAGCTTTTAATCCCAGTATAAACCAGTCTCAAAACGCTTTTAATCCCAGTATAACACAGTCTGTAAAAGCTTTTAATGCCACTATAAACCAGTCTGTAAAAGCTTTTAATCCCAGTGTAAACCAGTCTGTAACAGCTTTTAATCCCAGTATAAACCAGTCTGTAGCAGCTTTTTAATCCCAGTATAAACCAGTCTGTAGCAGCTTTTAATCCCAGTGTAAACCAGTCTGTAACAGCGTTTAATCCAAGTATAAACCAGTCTGTAGCAGCTTTTAATCCGAGTATAAACTAGTGTGTAGCAGCTTTTAATCCCAGTATAAACCAGTCTGTAGCAGCTTTTAATGGCAGTATGAACCAGTCTGTAGCAGCTTTTAATCCCAGTATAAACCAGTCTGTAACAGCTTTTAATCCCAGTAAAAACCAGTCTGTAGCGGCTTTTAATCCCAGTATAAACCAGTCTGTAACAGCTTGTAATCCCAGTATAAACCAGTCTGTAGCAGCTTTTAATCCCAGTATAAACTACTGTGTAGCAGCTTTTAATCCAAGTATAAACCAGTCTGTAACAGCTTTTAATCCCAGTATGAACCAGTCTGTAACAGCTTTTAATCCCAGTATAAACAAGTCTGAAACAGCTTTTAATGCCGTTATAAACCAGTCTGTAACAGCTTTTAATCCCAGTATAAACCAGTCTGTAACAGCTTTTAATCCCAGTATAAACCAGTCTGTAACAGCTTTTAATCCCAGTATAAACCAGTCTGTGGCAGCTTTTAATCCCAGTATAAACCAGTCTCAAACGCTTTTAATTCCAGTATAAACCAGTCTGTAGCAGCTTGTAATTCCAGCATAAACCAGTCTCAAAACGCTTTTAATCCCGGTATAAACCAGTCTGTAGCAGCTTTTAATCCCAGTATAAACCAGTCTGTAGCAGCTTTTAATCCCAGTATAAACCAGTCTGTAGCAGCTTTAAATCCCAGTATAAACCAGTCTGTACCAGCTTTTAATCCCAGTATAAACCAGTCTGTAGCAGCTTTAAATCCCAGTATAAACCAGTCTGTACCAGCTTTTAATCCCAGTATAAACCAGTCTGTACCAGCTTTTAATCCCAGTATAAACCAGTCTGTAACAGCTTTTAATCCCAGTATAAACCAATCTGTAGCAGCTTTTAATCCCAATATAAACCAGTCTGTACCAGCTTTTAATCCCAGTATAAACCAGTCTGTACCAGGTTTTAATCCCAGTATAAACCAGTCTGTAGCAGCTTTTAATCCCAGTATAAACCAGTCTGTAACAGCTTTTAATCCCAGTATAAACCAGTCTGTAGCAGCTTTTAATCCCAATATAAACCAGTCTGTAGCAGCTTTTAATCCCAGTATGAACCAGTCTGTAGCAGCTCTTAATCCCAGTATAAACCAGTCTGTACCAGCTTTTAATCCCAGTATAAACCAGTCTGTAACAGCTTTTAATCCCAGTATAAACCAATCTGTAGCAGCTTTTAATCCCAATATAAACCAGTCTGTACCAGCTTTTAATCCCAGTATAAACCAGTCTGTACCAGGTTTTAATCCCAGTATAAACCAGTCTGTAGCAGCTTTTAATCCCAGTATAAACCAGTGTGTAGCAGCTTTTAATCCCAGCATAAACCAGTCTGTACCAGCTTTTAATCCCTGTATAAACTAGTGTGTAGCAGCTTTTAATCCCAGTATAAACCAGTCTGTAACAGCTTTTAATCCCAGTATAAACCAGTCTGTAGCAGCTTTTAATCCCAGTATAAACCAGTCTGTTACAGCTTTTAATCCCAGTATAAACCAGTCTGTAGCAGCTTTTAATCCCAGTATAAACCAGTCTCAAAACGCTTTTAATCCCAGTATAACACAGTCTGTAAAAGCTTTTAATGCCAGTATAAACCAGTCTGTAACAGCTTTTAATCCCAGTGTAAACCAGTCTGTAACAGCTTTTAATCCCAGTATAAACCAGATCCCAGTATAAACCAGTCTGTAGCAGCTTTTAATCCGAGTATAAACTAGTGTGTAGCAGCTTTTAATCCCAGTATAAACCAGTCTGTAGCAGCTCTTAATCCCAGTATAAACCAGTCTGAAAACGCTTTTAATCCCAGTATAAACCAGTCTGTAACAGCTTTTAATGCCAGTATAAACCAGTCTGTAGCAGCTTTTAATCCCAGTATAAACCAGTCTGTAACAGCTTTTAATCCCAGTATAAACCAGTCTGTAACAGCTTTTAATCCCAGTATAAACCAGTCTGTACCAGGTTTTAATCCCAGTATAAACCAGTCTGTAGCAGCTTTTAATCCCAGTATAAACCAGTCTCAAAACGCTTTTCATCCCGGTATAACACAGTCTGTAACAACTGTTAATGCCAGTATAAACCAGTCTGTAACAGCTTTTAATCCCAGTGTAAACCAGTCTGTAACAGCTTTTAATCCCAGTATAAACCAGTCTGTAGCAGCTTTTAATCCCAGTATAAACCAGTCTGAAACAGCTTTTAATGCCGTTATAAACCAGTCTGTAACAGCTTTTAATCCCAGTATAAACCAGTCTGTAACAGCTTTTAATCCCAGTATAAACCAGTCTGTAACAGCTTTTAATCCCAGTATAAACCAGTCTGTGGCAGCTTTTAATCCCAGTATAAACCAGTCTCAAAACGCTTTTAATTCCAGTATAAACCAGTCTGTAGCAGCTTGTAATTCCAGCATAAACCAGTCTCAAAACGCTTTTAATCCCGGTATAAACCAGTCTGTAGCAGCTTTTAATCCCAGTATAAACCAGTCTGTAGCAGCTTTTAATCCCAGTATAAACCAGTCTGTAGCAGCTTTAAATCCCAGTATAGACCAGTCTGTACCAGCTTTTAATCCCAGTATAAACCAGTCTGTAGCAGCTTTAAATCCCAGCATAAACCAGTCTGTACCAGCTTTTAATCCCAGTATAAACCAGTCTGTACCAGCTTTTAATCCCAGTATAAACCAGTCTGTACCAGCTTTTAATCCCAGTATAAACCAGTCTGTAAAAGCTTTTAATGCCAGTATAAACCAGTCTGTAACAGCTTTTAATCCCAGTGTAAACCAGTCTGTAACAGCTTTTAATCCCAGTATAAACCAGTCTGTAGCAGCTTTTTAATCCCAGTATAAACCAGTCTGTAGCAGCTTTTAATCCCAGTATAAACCAGTCTGTAACAGCGTTTAATCCCAGTATAAACCAGTCTGTAGCAGCTTTTAATCCGAGTATAAACTAGTGTGTAGCAGCTTTTAATCCCAGTATAAACCAGTCTGTAGCAGCTCTTAATCCCAGTATAAACCAGTCTGAAAACGCTTTTAATCCCAGTATAAACCAGTCTGTACCAGCTTTTAATCCCAGTATAAACCAGAGTGTAGCAGCTTTTAATCCCAGTATACACCAGTCTGTAGCAGCTTTTAATCCCAATATAAGCCAGTCTGTAGCAGCTTTTAATCCCAGTATAAACCAGTCTGTAGCAGCTTTCAATCCCAGTATAAACCAGTGTGTAGCAGCTTTTAATCCCAGCATAAACCAGTCTGTACCAGCTTTTAATCCCTGTATAAACTAGTGTGTAGCAGCTTTTAATCCCAGTATAAACCAGTCTGTAACAGCTTTTAATCCCAGTATAAACCAGTCTGTAGCAGCTTTTAATCCCAGTATAAACCAGTCTGTAACAGCTTTTAATCCCAGTATAAACCAGTCTGTAGCAGCTTTTAATCCCAGTATAAACCAGTCTCAAAACGCTTTTAATCCCAGTATAACACAGTCTGTAAAAGCTTTTCATGCCAGTATAAACCAGTCTGTAACAGCTTTTAATCCCAGTGTAAACCAGTCTGTAACAGCTTTTAATCCCAGTATAAACCAGTCTGTAGCAGCTTTTTAATCCCAGTATAAACCAGTCTGTAGCAGCTTTTAATCCCAGTATAAACCAGTCTGTAACAGCGTTTAATCCCAGTATAAACCAGTCTGTAGCAGCTTTTAATCCGAGTATAAACTAGTGTGTAGCAGCTTTTAATCCCAGTATAAACCAGTCTCAAAACGCTTTTAATTCCAGTATAAACCAGTCTGTAGCAGCTTGTAATTCCAGCATAAACCAGTCTCAAAACGCTTTTAATCCCGGTATAAACCAGTCTGTAGCAGCTTTTAATCCCAGTATAAACCAGTCTGTAGCAGCTTTTAATCCCAGTATAAACCAGTCTGTAGCAGCTTTAAATCCCAGTATAAACCAGTCTGTACCAGCTTTTAATCCCAGTATAAACCAGTCTGTACCAGCTTTTAATCCCAGTATAAACCAGTCTGTACCAGCTTTTAATCCCAGTATAAACCAGTCTGTACCAGCTTTTAATCCCAGTATAAACCAGTCTGTACCAGCTTTTAATCCCAGTATAAACCAGTCTGTAACAGCTTTTAATCCCAGTATAAACCAGTCTGTAGCAAATTTTAATCCCAATATAAACCAGTCTGTAGCAGCTTTTAATCCCAGTATGAACCAGTCTGTAGCAGCTCTTAATCCCAGTATAAACCAGTCTGTACCAGCTTGTAATCCCAGTATAAACCAGAGTGTAGCAGCTTTTAATCCCAGTATAAACCAGTCTGTAGCAGCTTTTAATCCCAATATAAACCAGTCTGTAGCAGCTTTTAATCCCAGTATAAACCAGTCTGTAGCAGCTTTCAATCCCAGTATAAACCAGTGTGTAGCAGCTTTTAATCCCAGCATAAACCAGTCTGTACCAGCTTTTAATCCCTGTATAAACTAGTGTGTAGCAGCTTTTAATCCCAGTATAAACCAGTCTGTAACAGCTTTTAATCCCAGTATAAACCAGTCTGTAGCAGCTTTTAATCCCAGTATAAACCAGTCTGTAACAGCTTTTAATCCCAGTATAAACCAGTCTGTAGCAGCTTTTAATCCCAGTATAAACCAGTCTCAAAACGCTTTTAATCCCAGTATAACACAGTCTGTAAAAGCTTTTAATCCCAGTATAAACCAGTCTGTAACAGCTTTTAATCCCAGTGTAAACCAGTCTGTAACAGTTTTTAATCCCAGTATAAACCAGTCTGTAGCAGCTTTTTAATCCCAGTATAAACCAGTCTGTAGCAGCTTTTAATCCCAGTATAAACCAGTCTGTAACAGCGTTTAATCCCAGTATAAACCAGTCTGTAGCAGCTTTTAATCCGAGTATAAACTAGTGTGTAGCAGCTTTTAATCCCAGTATAAACCAGTCTCAAAACGCTTTTAATTCCAGTATAAACCAGTCTGTAGCAGCTTGTAATTCCAGCATAAACCAGTCTCAAAACGCTTTTAATCCCGGTATAAACCAGTCTGTAGCAGCTTTTAATCCCAGTATAAACCAGTCTGTAGCAGCTTTTAATCCCAGTATAAACCAGTCTGTAGCAGCTTTAAATCCCAGTATAAACCAGTCTGTACCAGCTTTTAATCCCAGTATAAACCAGTCTGTACCAGCTTTTAATCCCAGTATAAACCAGTCTGTACCAGCTTTTAATCCCAGTATAAACCAGTCTGTACCAGCTTTTAATCCCAGTATAAACCAGTCTGTACCAGCTTTTAATCCCAGTATAAACCAGTCTGTACCAGCTTTTAATCCCAGTATAAACCAGTCTGTAACAGCTTTTAATCCCAGTATAAACCAGTCTGTAGCAAATTTTAATCCCAATATAAACCAGTCTGTAGCAGCTTTTAATCCCAGTATGAACCAGTGTGTAGCAGCTCTTAATCCCAGTATAAACCAGTCTGTACCAGCTTTTAATCCCAGTATAAGCCAGTCTGTAGCAGCTTTTAATCCCAGTATAAACCAGTCTGTAGCAGCTTTTAATCCCAATATAAACCAGTCTGTAGCAGCTTTTAATCCCAGTATAAACCAGTCTGTAGCAGCTTTCAATCCCAGTATAAACCAGTGTGTAGCAGCTTTTAATCCCAGCATAAACCAGTCTGTACCAGCTTTTAATCCCTGTATAAACTAGTGTGTAGCAGCTTTTAATCCCAGTATAAACCAGTCTGTAACAGCTTTTAATCCCAGTATAAACCAGTCTGTAGCAGCTTTTAATCCCAGTATAAACCAGTCTGCAACAGCTTTTAATCCCAGTATAAACCAGTCTGTAGCAGCTTTTAATCCCAGTATAAACCAGTCTCAAAACGCTTTTAATCCCAGTATAACACAGTCTGTAAAAGCTTTTAATGCCAGTATAAACCAGTCTGTAACAGCTTTTAATCCCAGTGTAAACCAGTCTGTAACAGCTTTTAATCCCAGTATAAACCAGTCTGTAGCAGCTTTTTAATCCCAGTATAAACCAGTCTGTAGCAGCTTTTAATCCCAGTATAAACCAGTCTGTAACAGCGTTTAATCCCTGTATAAACCAGTCTGTAGCAGCTTTTAATCCGAGTATAAACTAGTGTGTAGCAGCTTTTAATCCCAGTATAAACCAGTCTGTAGCAGCTCTTAATCCCAGTATAAACCAGTCTGAAAACGCTTTTAATCCCAGTATAAACCAGTCTGTAACAGCTTTTAATGCCAGTATAAACCAGTCTGTAGCAGCTTTTAATCCCAGTATAAACCAGTCTGTAACAGCTTTTAATCCCAGTATAAACCAGTCTGTAACAGCTTTTAATCCCAGTATAAACCAGTCTGTAACAGCTTTTAATCCCAGTATAAACCAGTCTGTACCAGGTTTTAATCCCAGTATAAACCAGTCTGTAGCAGCTTTTAATCCCAGTATAAACCAGTCTCAAAACGCTTTTCATCCCAGTATAGCACAGTCTGTAACAACTGGTAATGCCAGTATGAACCAGTCTGTAACAGCTTTTAATCCCAGTGTAAACCAGTCTGTAACAGCTTTTAATCCCAGTATAAATCAGTCTGTAGCAGCTTTTAATCCCAGTATAAACCAGTCTGTAGCAGCTTTTAATCCCAGTATAAACCAGTCTGTAACAGCTCTTAATCCCAGTATAAACCAGTCTGAAAACGCTTTTAATCCCAGTATAAACCAGTCTGTAACAGCTTTTAATCCCAGTATAAACCAGTCTGTAATAGCTTTAAATCCCAGTGTAAACCAGTCTGTAACAGCTTTTAATCCCAGTATAAACCAGTCTGTAGCAGCTTTAACTCCCAGTATAAACCAGTCTGTAGCAGCTTTTAATCCCAGTATAAACCAGTCTGTAGCAGCTTTTAATCCCAGTATAAACCAGTCTGTACCAGCGTTTAATCCCAGTATAAACCAGTCTGTAGCAGCTTTAAATCCCAGTATAAACCAGTCTGTAGCAGCTTTTAATCCCAGTATAAACCAGTCTGTAGCTGCTTTTAATCCCAGTATAAACCAGTCTGTAGCACCTTTTAATCCCAGTATAAACCAGTCTGAAAACGCTTTTAATGCCAGTATAAACCAGTCTGTAACAGCTTTTAATCCCAGTATAAACCAGTCTGTAGCAGCTTTTAATCCCAGTATAAACCAGTCTCAAAACGCTCTTAATCCCAGTATAACACAGTCTGTAACAGCTTTTAATGCCAGTATAAACCAGTCTGTAACAGCTTTTAATCCCAGTGTAAACCAGTCTGTAACAGCTTTTAATCCCAGTATAAACCAGTCTGTAGCAGCTTTTAATCCCAGTATAAACCAGTCTGTAGCAGCTTTTAATCCCAGTATAAACCAGTCTGTAACAGCTTTTAATCCCAGTATAAACCAGTCTGTAGCAGCTTTTAATCCGAGTATAAACTAGTGTGTAGCAGCTTTTAATCCCAGTATAAACCAGTCTGTAGCAAGTCTTAATCCCAGTATAAACCAGTCTGAAAACGCTTTTAATCCCAGTATAAACCAGTCTGTAACAGCTCTTAATCCCAGTATAAACCAGTCTGTAACAGCTTTTAATCCCAGTGTAAACCAGTCTGTAACAGCTTTTAATCCCAGTATAAACCAGTCTGTAGCAGCTTTAAATCCCAGTATAAACCAGTCTGTAGCAGCTTTTAATCCCAGTATAAACCAGTCTGTAGCAGCTTTTAATCCCAGTATAAACCAGTCTGTAACAGCTTTTAATCCCAGTATAAACCAGTCTGTACCAGGTTTTAATCCCAGTATAAACCAGTCTGTAGCAGCTTTTAATCCCAGTATAAACCAGTCTCAAAACGCTTTTCATCCCAGTATAGCACAGTCTGTAACAACTGGTAATGCCAGTATGAACCAGTCTGTAACAGCTTTTAATCCCAGTGTAAACCAGTCTGTAACAGCTTTTAATCCCAGTATAAATCAGTCTGTAGCAGCTTTTAATCCCAGTATAAACCAGTCTGTAGCAGCTTTTAATCCCAGTATAAACCAGTCTGTAACAGCTCTTAATCCCAGTATAAACCAGTCTGAAAACGCTTTTAATCCCAGTATAAACCAGTCTGTAACAGCTTTTAATCCCAGTATAAACCAGTCTGTAATAGCTTTAAATCCCAGTGTAAACCAGTCTGTAACAGCTTTTAATCCCAGTATAAACCAGTCTGTAGCAGCTTTAACTCCCAGTATAAACCAGTCTGTAGCAGCTTTTAATCCCAGTATAAACCAGTCTGTAGCAGCTTTTAATCCCAGTATAAACCAGTCTGTAGCAGCTTTAAATCCCAGTATAAACCAGTCTGTAGCAGCTTTTAATCCCAGTATAAACCAGTCTGTAGCTGCTTTTAATCCCAGTATAAACCAGTCTGTAGCACCTTTTAATCCCAGTATAAACCAGTCTGAAAACGCTTTTAATGCCAGTATAAACCAGTCTGTAACAGCTTTTAATCCCAGTATAAACCAGTCTGTAGCAGCTTTTAATCCCAGTATAAACCAGTCTCAAAACGCTCTTAATCCCAGTATAACACAGTCTGTAACAGCTTTTAATGCCAGTATAAACCAGTCTGTAACAGCTTTTAATCCCAGTGTAAACCAGTCTGTAACAGCTTTTAATCCCAGTATAAACCAGTCTGTAGCAGCTTTTAATCCCAGTATAAACCAGTCTGTAGCAGCTTTTAATCCCAGTATAAACCAGTCTGTAACAGCTTTTAATCCCAGTATAAACCAGTCTGTAGCAGCTTTTAATCCGAGTATAAACTAGTGTGTAGCAGCTTTTAATCCCAGTATAAACCAGTCTGTAGCAACTCTTAATCCCAGTATAAACCAGTCTGAAAACGCTTTTAATCCCAGTATAAACCAGTCTGTAACAGCTCTTAATCCCAGTATAAACCAGTCTGTAACAGCTTTTAATCCCAGTGTAAACCAGTCTGTAACAGCTTTTAATCCCAGTATAAACCAGTCTGTAGCAGCTTTAAATCCCAGTATAAACCAGTCTGTAGCAGCTTTTAATCCCAGTATAAACCAGTCTGTAGCAGCTTTTAATCCCAGTATAAACCAGTCTGTACCAGCGTTTAATCCCAGTATAAACCAGTCTGTAGCAGCTTTAAATCCCAGTATAAACCAGTCTGTAGCAGCTTTTAATCCCAGTATAAACCAGTCTGTAGCAGCTTTTAATCCCAATATAAACCAGTCTGTAGCAGCTTTTAATCCCAGTATAAACCAGTCTGTAGCAGCTTTCAATCCCAGTATAAACCAGTATGTAGCAGCTTTTAATCCCAGCATAAACCATTCTGTACCAGCTTTTAATCCCAGTATAAACTAGTGTGTAGCAGCTTTTAATCCCAGTATAAACCAGTCTGTAACAGGTTTTAATCCCAGTATAAACCAGTCTGTAGCAGCTTTTAATCCCAGTATAAACCAGTCTGTAACAGCTTTTAATCCCAGTATAAACCAGTCTGTAGCAGCTTTTACTCCCAGTATAAACCAGTCTCAAAACGCTTTTAATCCCAGTATAACACAGTCTGTAAAAGCTTTTAATGCCAGTATAAACCAGTCTGTAACAGCTTTTAATCCCAGTGTAAACCAGTCTGTAACAGCTTTTAATCCCAGTATAAACCAGTCTGTAGCAGCTTTTTAATCCCAGTATAAACCAGTCTGTAGCAGCTTTTAATCCCAGTATAAACCAGTCTGTAACAGCTTTTAATCCCAGTATAAACCAGTCTGTAGCAGCTCTTAATCCCAGTATAAACCAGTCTGAAAATGCTTTTAATCCCAGTATAAACCAGTCTGTAACAGCTTTTAATGCCAGTATAAACCAGTCTGTAACAGCTTTTAATCCCAGTATAAACCAGTCTGTAACAGCTTTTAATCCCAGTATAAATCAGTCTGTAACAGCTTTTAATCCCAGTATAAACCAGTCTGTAACAGCTTTTAATCCCAGTATAAACCAGTCTGTACCAGGTTTTAATCCCAATATAAACCAGTCTTTAGCAGCTTTTAATCCCAGTATAAACCAGTCTCAAAACGCTTTTCATCCCAGTATAACACAGTCTGTAACAACTGTTAATGCCAGTATAAACCAGTCTGTAACAGTTTTTAATCCCAGTGTAATCCAGTCTGTAACAGCTTTTAATCCCAGTATAAACCAGAGTGTAGCAGCTTTTAATCCCAGTATAAACCAGTCTGTAGCAGCTTTTAATCCCAGTATAAACCAGTCTGTAGCAGCTTTTAAACCCAATATAAACCAGTCTGTAGCAGCTTTTAATCCCAGTATAAACCAGTCTGTAGCACCTTTTAATCCCAGTATAAACCAGTCTGAAAACGCTTTTAATGCCAGTATAAATCAGTCTGTAACAGCTTTTAATGCCAGTATAAACCAGTCTGTAGCAGCTTTTAATCCCAGTATAAACCAGTCTGTACCAGCTTTTAATCCCAGTATAAACCAGTCTGTACCAGCTTTTAATCCCAGTATAAACCAGTCTGTACCAGCTTTTAATCCCAGTATAAACCAGTTCGTAGCAGCTTTTAATCCCAGTATAAACCAGTCTGTAGCAGCTTTAAATCCCAGTATAAACCAGTCTGTAGCAGCTTTTAATCCCAGTATAAACCAGTCTGTAACAGCTTTTAATCCCAGTATAAACCAGTCTGTAGCAGCTTTTAATCCCAGTATAAACCAGTCCGTAGCAGCTTTTAATCCCAGTATAAACCAGTCTGTAGCAGCTTTTAATCCCAGTATAAACCAGTCTGTAGCAGCTTTCAATCCCAGTATAAACCAGTCTGTAGCAGCTTTTAAACCCAATATAAACCAGTCTGTAGCAGCTTTTAATCCCAGTATAAACCAGTCTGTAGCAGCTTTTAATCCCAATATAAACCAGTCTGTAACAGCTTTCAATCCCAGTATAAACCAGTCTGTAGCAGCTTTTAATCCCAGTATAAACTAGTGTGTAGCAGCTTTTAATCCCAGTATAAACCAGTCTGTAACAGCTTTTAATCCCAGTATAAACCAGTCTGTAGCAGCTTTTAATCCCAGAATAAACCAGTCTGTAACAGTTTTTAATCCCAGTATAAACCAGTCTGTAACAGCTTTTAATCCCAGTATAAACCAGTCTGAAAACGCTTTTAATCCCAGTATAAACCAGTCTGTAACAGCTTTTAATGCCGTTATAAACCAGTCTGTAACAGCTTTTAATCCCAGTATAAACCAGTCTGTAACAGCTTTTAATCCCAGTATAAACCAGTCTGTAACAGCTTTTAATGACAGTATAAACCAGTCTGTAGCAGCTTTTAATCCCAGTATAAACCAGTCTGTACCAGCGTTTAATCCCAGTATAAACCAGTCTGTAGCAGCTTTAAATCCCAGTATAAACCAGTCTGTAACAGCTTTTAATCCCAGTATAAACCAGTCTGTACCAGCGTTTAATCCCAGTATAAACCAGTCTGTAGCAGCTTTAAATCCCAGTATAAACCAGTCTGTAGCAGCTTTTAATCCCAGTATAAACCAGTCTGTAGCAGCTTTTAATCCCAGTATAAACCAGTCTGTAGCACCTTTTAATCCCAGTATAAACCAGTCTGAAAACGCTTTTAATGCCAGTATAAACCAGTCTGTAACAGCTTTTAATGCCAGTATAAACCAGTCTGTAACAGCTTTTAATCCCAGTATAAACCAGTCTCTACCAGCTTTTAATCCCAGTATAAACCAGTCTGTACCAGCTTTTAATCCCAGTATAAACCAGTCTGTACCAGCTTTCAATCCCAGTATAAACCAGTGTGTAGCAGCTTTTAATCCCAGTATAAACCAGTCTGTAGCAGCTTTAAATCCCAGTATAAACCAGTCTGTAGCAGCTTTTAATCCCAGTATAAACCAGTCTGTAACAGCTTTTAATCCCAGTATAAACCAGTCTGTAGCAGCTTTTAATCCCAGTATAAACCAGTCCGTAGCAGCTTTCAATTCCAGTATAAACCAGTCCGTAGCAGCTTTTAATCCCAGTATAAACCAGTCTGTAGCAGCTTTCAATCCCAGTATAAACCAGTGTGTAGCAGCTTTTAATTCCAGTATAAACCAGTCAGCATGCAGATATGTTTCCAGTCTCAAATGTCAGATTATGAGGCTAAAATGATGGAAAATTAAAGTTATTTCCTTTCAAAGTATTTTCTAATGTTTTACTTTTTACTCTTCTCATCCACCTTGAAATGAAAGGAAATAAATTAGAAATATTTCTAGAATCCAGAACATGATGAAGGTTTGTACCGATGTCCTTCACCGTACCTTGTCCCAGGTACCTGGGTAACAGTAGAACTCCAGCAGACTCTCATCCAGCAGCCAGACTTTCTTCTAATCTTTAAACTGGTCTGGGCCAGCAGTTTTCCAGCTTCCTGAAGATCGTTCTTTGGACATTTTCTTCTTTGTCCCCTTATACCTATTCAATCCTGGAGCCGGACCAGTTCCAGTCCACTCCTGGAGCCGGACCAGTTCCAGTCCAGTCCTGGAGCCGGACCAGTTTCAGTCCACCCCTGGAGCCAGACCAGTTCCAGTCCAGTCCTGGTGCCAGACCAGTTCCAGAGGAGCTAAACTCTGATCTATGAATCCTTCAGACAGAAAACAGGCTCCTAGCTGGAGGATGAACCAGAGTTGTGTCACAGAGTTTGTGTAATTTCTTACACAAATTTAACACATTTTTACAAACTCATAGAATTTCTACATTTATTTCAACTCGTGGGAAAAAATAAAAAATATAACTTTAAATTTCTCTTTTTTATGAGGGCTTCTTTTCTTCATGATAAACTTTTTATCTTGTATTTATAGTGCAGCTTTTAAGTGTCTCATGTAAATAAAATGACAAATTCATTCACATTAAAATTATATGTAAACACTTTTCTCTGAGCTTTTCGAAAAAGTAAATACTTTAAACTTCTTTCGCATCATTCTTAGTTTGTCTGAACACCAGCAGTTTGTCTGTGAACTATTTAGTGAGACAAAACACTGTCCACAAACAAACACTGAGATAGCCGGACACCGGAGCTGCATGCTAAAACATTTAAACTGCAAACCGAAGCTCAGCTACACACACATATTTGAGCCGGAGTTGGCGCAAGCTGTGTGTTTGCATATGTTTGGCATGTGTTTAGATATAACGCCAGATATAAAGAAAGATTAAGAGTAAACAAATATCAGAAACAATCCAGTGTTGACAATCCAACATGCCTTTGTTTTTTGATTTAAAATAAATATTAAGAGTTAGCTTTAGTTAGCATAGTTAGCACATAATGAACCCAAAAGTCTCATACAGTCAATTTTTAAGGTCCTCAGTTACCAGAATTTGTTTTTTATTTCATTAAACTCTAAAGTTTCAGTTAGCATTCAACAAGCTAACGTGACAATATGTTAGCATTTGTTCAAAGCTAATTTTGTCATAAACCCTGGATTATTTAGCATTAGTGTCAGTTAATGATTAGCTTTCATTTATATTTTCTTTAACAATTCTTGCATGTTATCATTGACATCTTTGAGATATTGACTCATTTCTTTGACCCTGAAATTCACTGTTAGCTTCAGTTAGCACACCAATAACAATAAAAGTCTTCAATAGTTGACATGAAAATCGGATTTGGAGTTTAAGGACATCGGTTAAAAGCATTTGTTTTTATTTGATAAAACTTATCAGTATAAGTTAGCACAAGCTAGTGGGACGATTAGCATTTGTTCAAAGCTAATATTTTATCATAAACCTCGAACTGTGTAGCATTAGCCTTGATCAATGGTTAATTTTTCTTTTTTCTGTTATTAAACAGCTCTTGTCTGTTATTACTGGCTTTTTTTAGATGTTTACATCATTAACCCATGACCCTGAAATTTACCACTAGCCTATCAGTTATTCAGACAAACCAGTGAACAAGCCTTGAAAATACTAGCCTTAATGTTTTGTTTGAGTGTTAGGACAAGAAATTCTAACAAAAAACACCCAGAGTGTTCACAGATTACAAATTTTATGACATATTTCTAAATAATGTTTCATTAAAAAAAAAAAATAAACGAGGAAGCAGCAACGTGCAGAAATCCTCAACACAAACTGCCTGAAGGTACAAGTGCAGCTCGTGTGTGTGCCCATACACACTACAGGAACATGAAGCCAGCGTGCACAATTGGCACGTCGAGTTCCAGTGAAATAATAATAAAGAATGCAAAGAAAACACAACAAGCTGATGCTCAGATTGTCGTCAAAAACACACATGGAGCTTCACTTCTGGAGGACCGAGACTCCAAAGTTTTATCTTAAACGCACCGACCAACTCCTGCACGACTGATTCCTTCATGTGATGTAACTGTGAAACGTGAATAAAGCAGCTGGGAAGGAAGGAAGTAAAACGATCTAACAGCGGAGGAGACAGTCAGCAGGAGCATCGTGTTTGCATTATTTATGGCTAATGGGCCACAACATGAAAAATACAGGCATGGCCCTTTAACCCTTTGAGCCTGGGCTATTTTCAGGGTAATTTAACTGCTTTACTTTTCAGCTCAGCGGTCATCATTAAAAGGCTCCGCTGTGCTTCCAGTATCTGTTATTTTTAGAAGATTAATCACTGAAAGATCATTGGGCATCAGTCTTTACAAACAGATTTTAAAAGTCTCAGAAAGAATCAAACATTCACAACAAACAAGCTTTTATCTGTTTCCTCACATCTAATCATGTTTTCAAGACGCTTTACATGTAAAAGATAAATAACAAGGTCTAAACACCTGGTTATTACAGCTAAGAACATGGAGGCAAAGATCATTAAAACATGCTGGTAAACATGAACTGGTTTAAGAGCAGAAACTAGTCAAAGACATGGTTTTAGTGTCCTCACCGAGCAGAATGGATAGAAATCACACGTATCGATCAGTGATGGATTTCGTCCATCTGACGTGAGCTTGCATCCGTTGCTGGTTCGACCGTACCGAGGCCTCCCAGTACAGAGCTGGTCCGTACTGGGAGGCCCGGTGCAGTCGAGTAGTGATGTGTCGGTCACGAACGATTCGTTCAGTATGAACTAATCCTTTATATGACTCGGGAGTAACGGGTCCTCTCAGTGAGTGATTCGTTCATTTTCATGCGGTACCTCCTCTCGCCACATGGCAGGCAGCTGCATAAACTCAGTCAGTAGGTCAGGACAGGAAACAGAAATGATTCGTTCAGGACTCGCTCAGGTCCATCCTCAGGTCCTCGTTCTTTTGTGACATGACAGCCAGGCTGCTCAGGCTGTGTGGCGAGCAGCATGTCGGGCTGCACGTTCTCGGTCTCATTCTCGTTCTCGTTCTCGTTCTCGGTCTCGTTCTCGGTCTCGGTCTCGTTCTCGTTCTCGTTCTCGTTCTCGTTCTCGGTCTCGGTCTCGTTCTCGGTCTCGTACTCGTTCTCGTTCTCGGTCTCGTTCTCGGTCTCGGTCTCGTACTCGTTCTCGTTCTCGGTCTCGCTCTCGGTCTCGGTCTCGGTCTCGCTCTCGCTCTCGCTCTCGGTCTCGCTCTCGCTCTCGGTCTCGCTCTCGCTCTCGGTCTCGCTCTCGGTCTCGGTCTCGCACTCGCTCTCGCTCTCGCTCTCGCTCTCGCACTCGGTCTCGGTCTCGCTCTCGCTCTCGGTCTCGGTCTCGCTCTCGCTCTCGGTCTCGCACTCGCTCTCGGTCTCGCTCTCGCTCTCGCTCTCGGTCTCGCTCTCGGTCTCGCTCTCGCTCTCGCTCTCGGTCTCGCTCTCGGTCTCGGTCTCGCTCTCGCTCTCGCTCTCGGTCTCGCACTCGCTCTCGGTCTCGCACTCGCTCTCGGTCTCGCTCTCGCTCTCGCTCTCGGTCTCGCTCTCGGTCTCGCTCTCGCTCTCGGTCTCGGTCTCGCTCTCGCTCTCGTTCTCGGTCTCGTTCTCGCTCTCGCTCTCGGTCTCGGTCTCGGTCTCGGTCTCGCTCTCGCTCTCGCTCTCGCTCTCGCTCTCGCTCTCGGTCTCGCTCTCGCTCTCGCTCTCGCTCTCGGTCTCGGTCTCGCTCTCGGTCTCGCTCTCGCTCTCGCTCTCGCTCTCGGTCTCGCTCTCGCTCTCGCTCTCGCTCTCGGTCTCGGTCTCGCTCTCGCTCTCGGTCTCGCACTCGCTCTCGGTCTCGGTCTCGGTCTCGGTCTCGCTCTCGGTCTCGGTCTCGCTCTCGCTCTCGGTCTCGCTCTCGGTCTCGGTCTCGCACTCGGTCTCGGTCTCGCTCTCGCTCTCGCACTCGCTCTCGGTCTCGCTCTCGCTCTCGGTCTCGGTCTCGCTCTCGCTCTCGGTCTCGGTCTCGCTCTCGCTCTCGGTCTCGGTCTCGCACTCGCTCTCGGTCTCGCTCTCGCTCTCGGTCTCGCTCTCGGTCTCGCTCTCGCTCTCGCTCTCGCTCTCGCTCTCGGTCTCGCTCTCGGTCTCGCTCTCGCTCTCGGTCTCGCTCTCGCTCTCGGTCTCGCACTCGCTCTCGGTCTCGCTCTCGCTCTCGCTCTCGGTCTCGGTCTCGCTCTCGCTCTCGCTCTCGGTCTCGGTCTCGCTCTCGCTCTCGCTCTCGTTCTCGGTCTCGTTCTCGCTCTCGCTCTCGGTCTCGCTCTCGGTCTCGGTCTCGCACTCGGTCTCGGTCTCGCTCTCGCTCTCGCTCTCGCACTCGCTCTCGGTCTCGCTCTCGCTCTCGCTCTCGCTCTCGCTCTCGGTCTCGCACTCGCTCTCGGTCTCGCTCTCGCTCTCGCTCTCGGTCTCGCTCTCGGTCTCGCTCTCGCTCTCGGTCTCGGTCTCGCTCTCGCTCTCGCTCTCGGTCTCGCACTCGCTCTCGCTCTCGCACTCGCTCTCGGTCTCGCACTCGCTCTCGGTCTCGCACTCGCTCTCGCTCTCGCTCTCGGTCTCGGTCTCGCTCTCGCTCTCGCTCTCGCTCTCGCTCTCGGTCTCGGTCTCGCTCTCGCTCTCGGTCTCGCACTCGCTCTCGCTCTCGCTCTCGCTCTCGGTCTCGCACTCGCTCTCGGTCTCGGTCTCGCTCTCGCTCTCGGTCTCGCACTCGCTCTCGGTCTCGCTCTCGCACTCGCTCTCGGTCTCGCTCTCGCTCTCGGTCTCGGTCTCGGTCTCGCTCTCGGTCTCGCTCTCGCTCTCGCTCTCGGTCTCGTTCTCGGTCTCGTTCTCGTTCTCGTTCTCGGTCTCGTTCTCGGTCTCGTTCTCGGTCTCGTTCTCGTTCTCGTTCTCGTTCTCGCTCTCGGTCTCGTTCTCGTTCTCGTTCTCGTTCTCGTTCATCATTCAGCTGTTTGGCGAGCAGTACGTTCGCTCTCAGATTGGTCTCTCCAGTGTTTCTCTCTGTCACGTGACAGGCAGCTCGGTCTCTGAACGGGTCTTCCTTCGTTCGTTCACAGCTCAAGCTGTATCAAGCTCAGCAGTACGTTCGCTCTCGGCTCGGTCTCTTGTTCATTTGTCACGTGATAGCTATCGAGTCACTGTTGTGCTGTTAAACAATGGCAGGGAGGATGTAGGACACAAATCACTTTATTGTGGTGTGTATTTGCTTCCCTACGTTTTCACATGGTTTGAATTGCTTGTGGCATTACCAGTAGTTTTGTTGCCTTCAGTATTTACTGCTTGAGAATCGCGGACTGTTTTACAACGCCACCTGCTGTAAAAATGAACGACATGATTCGTTCAAGATTCGTTCACTTTACTGTTCGAGAGTAAAAGACCTGGGTTAGTGAAAAGAGTCGAACTTACCATCACTACAGTCGAGCTGGTTGAGGGGGTGGAAGAGAAGAGGTTAAAGGATTGCGGTACCACTAGAAAACAGTGTAAAAAAAAAAGAAAGTGTAATTCTGGTTTTTAACAAGATCTACAATCTGTTTAAAAAATTGTTTCATGCTGGAAATTAAACCAAACGAAGCGACTTGTCCTGTTCAGGTAAAGAAAAATATAAAACGTGTAATATGGAACAAACATTAACAAGTTCAATAAACATTCATTTAAAACATCGTAGAACATTATAAAACATTTAATAACAATCCAGTACATAAAAAAACCTAGAAAATACTTCAAATATAAAATATTGTAAAACATTAATAGAAACATGCCGGCAGGATCCATTTCTAAATCATCTTCCTCTTTTTCTTCATCATCACTGATGGTCGGATGGGCTGGAAGAACAGCAACCTTCTTGATCTTTCCCTAGAATAATTTCATTTAGATCTGCAAAAGAAATGTTAAATAAATAAATTAATATTGGTATTACAATGTTAAATATGTTTTTTACTATAACCATAAACATGAACGACATTAAACTCTATACTTGAAAAGCACTGACAATCATGAATAAAACATAAGAAAATAATGTTAAAAATAATACTGCAAATTGGATATAAAATAAGTTTAAAAAAACTTAAAACCCGTCTTATTCACTGTTTCTAGCTTTATAACTCCAGCAGCTGGGTTATATTTCTCAGTAAATCATTGTTAAATATCCCTTATTGTGATAAACGATCTGAAGTTTTCATGTTTGTTTGATATAAAAAGTATAGTTTACTAGACGAACACTGTGCTTTACCTGATTGGGGCGTATGATCAAATATGACCACTTTGTTTTTCAGGCGAGAATTTTGCTGATTTAATGAAGTCGAACACATACAACAGATATGCGGCTGCTTTTCAACTATGTAATGTGAGAGTTTCATAAACTCACCGTGGTTTGTTTTAAAGATCCAGCAGTAAAAGCCGAGGGGATCGAACAGCAGACGCGGCGTCACAGATACCCACTGATTGGTCGGATCGCACCATGGCGCGAACTGTGGCGAGCTGGATCCCTGATGATTGGCTGGGCCAGACCACGTTATTCTACAAGCGTGCGAAAAGCCGCGGTGACATCATGTAGGAGGGCTGCGGAAGTGGTAAAAAAATAGTCACTTGCCCGATAAAGGGTTAAAGAGGAAGATCCAGAACTCTCAGCAGTTTCACCAGAAGAAGTTTCATCTGACTGCAGCTGATCTGAGCTCCATGAATCTCCCAGAAGTTGCTGCAGAACGTTCAGGAAAAATACCAACGTGCTCGGAGTTCTGGGCTTCGTATCCGAACTCAACGGGTTCTGGAGCAAAGAGATCGGGCTGGAGATGAAGATGAAGAGGAGGAAGGCTTTTTCTGGAGCTATCGATAGCAGGAGGAGACACACTAACTGTGTGTGTTTGTAACCTGATTAATAATTCAGAGGCCCAGTAGAGTCTGGAAGGAAGGATGGAGGGAAGAAAGAGGGAAGGACAAAACAGGAGGAATCTAGAGAAAGAACGGAGGACGATCAGCTCAGATGGAGGATAATATTTCCAGTGTGTGTTGTCTATATATAGACGTCAGTGGTGAGTGGACAGACACCAATTCCCAATTCCAGAAGTCCAGAGAGTACAGACTCTGAGTCTTCAATCAGCTCCGTCTCCTGGAAGTCACGATGTTACTGAACTTTACAAACAACGAAATACCTCAACAAATCCAACGAAAACAAACCAAACCCCAAAAACCTGAGACCTGAGACGGTGCGTCAGTTTTCCCGCCTTTCCGCCACCGATCGGGATCATCTGAGCTCAGTTTTCCTGCCAACCGCTTTGATTAAAACCAGTAAACGTTGCGTGTTCACGGACTTCCAGGAAACGAAGTGGAGGTCAAACTAACCAAAACACCTGATGTTCAGGAAGATCTGAGACCGGGTCTGAATATTCCCACCGTTTAGAGGCCAGTTCTGCTCCGCCGACCCTGACATGACCCCCATGAGCTCTGATTCAGTCCCAACACATCGGAAGCAGAGGAGCAGCCGAACTACCGGAAGGAAAGTCGTTTACAAACTGTTGGAGAAAAGTAAAAGTTAGTTTGCTTCCTCACTGGACTCCACAGCCACCTGATCTCAGTCCAGCACGGAGTCCGGGGAACGCCACAGATCTTTGTTTGATATCGTCTAACTGGCTCCATCATCATGTCCAGGTCTAAATAGAGCTACACACTCCCGCTCCTGGTGGTGGAGGAGGTAGGACTCAGGGAGACCTGCTGGAGGTTTAAGGGTTAAGTTAAAGCAGGAAATCATAAATGTGGTTTATACAGAAGTCTGTGGTAGAATCTGGAAGTTACCAGTCCCACAGTAAACCGTGCAGATGAAAGTCATAATACATAAACTCCTATTAAAACATAAAAACACACGTACTTCCCTAATTTCATGGCTGGAGAACAATCACAGCACAGCTACACATGAGGGTCCAAAGCTTTTTATTTTATGACCTGGTGGTCGTAGAACGACGCCCTGAAAACGAATGAAACCGGGCGCTCCGTGTGGAGCGTGGTGGGCCACGTGGGCCTCAGGTCCACCTCGGCAGAACCGTTTACACCTCTGCATGAAAGACTGATGCTGAAGGAGCGTTTATAAATTACACATGAAGCGAGCGCTCGGCTGCAGGCGGAGCTCCGCGAGCAGCCGCTGGTGATTGGCTGGAAAGCGGGACCCATCTCTGAACAGAGTGGTGCTTTTCTGAATAAATCCATGTGCAGTCAGCGGTGTTTTGTCATGTTTGCTGCTGGTTTAATATCCAGAGGAAAAGACTTGGCGGCTCATCAACGCGGCGAGTTTATTAGATTTGCTCTCAGAGGGCTGCAGGCCGACTGTGAGGGG
>NC_055694.1:1656158-1781158 GCF_017639745.1 Melanotaenia boesemani | reverse complement strand
CTGACACGCAGACTCTGCTTCAGCACACACACAGACTCTCAGGAGGAAGTTAGGGCCGAGCAAGTCGCCGCTTCCTTCTCACGCAACCCTCTCCAATGCAGATCACCGAGTCTGAGTTTTATATCATAGCTGTATCGTTAAAGGATGATGAGACGGCCCCGGGGCCCCGGGGCCTCCAGGGCCCCTCGGCTCTCCTGCACTGGAGCCACAACTCAGGCCGAACTGCAGGGCTGCAGCATCTGGTGTCTGGGACACGTTTCCAGGCCAGAAAAGGAAATAATCTCTGTGGTGGAGATAACCTGAAAGTCCGTCCGCCTCCTGCCAACAATATTCACCCACACGTTCATATACAACAACGATAAAACCATGATCATTGAAAATGTGAGATATTTATAAGACCAGGATTCACAACTAAAGCGATGCAGGACGTGTTTCTGTGTGAGGAGGCGATTTCTGGAACAATCTAGATTAAAACTAAAGAAGAAAAATCAATTACTGTCTTTAAAGAGATTAAAAAGAGCCGATGATTAGAAAATATAATGAGATAAAGATAAAATAAACTTTTTGAAACGTTAAATGAAAACTAAATTTTACCAGGACACTGAGTCAAACGTCTGTCTCCTGCATCCATGTGAAGAACCGTTTAATAACTACCAGAAGCCTTTTTAACTCTGCAGGGAGGAATATTCTGGCGTTTTCTGCCCCTTCAGAGACGTTGATGCTGGGGTTTTATATGAAATCATCTCTCAGGTTGGAACTATTCTCATTCTGAATAAATATGATCTTCTGGAAACCAGCTTCGTACGTTATTTAGATTCATTTATAATCTCAATCATTGTGTCTGAATGAAAAATGGATTCCTTGTTTCGTAATAATGTTCATTAATATTCTGACTTTCTACAGTAAAAAGCTTAACTTGTTAGTTTGTTACGTAATCTGTGGACCAAGTGGACTGGGTGGATTAGGTGGACCAAATGGATCAAGTGGATCAGGTGGACGAGGTGGACCGAGTGGATCAGGTGGACCAGGTGGTCCAAGTGGACCACGTGGACCAGGTGGACCAGGTGGACCGGATGAAGTGGACGTACTTGATCTTCCACTTGTTCTTTAACTCTTTTCAGCTCTTCATCAAACCAGACAAAGACTCTTTTGCTCTCAGGTGTTTCACATCAGCTGGACCAGGTGGACTAAGTGCACTGGGTGGATCAGGTGGCCCAAGTGGACCAGGTGGATCAGGTGGATCAGGTGGACCAGGTGGACTAAGTGGACTAAGTGCACTGGGTGGATCAGCTGGCCCAAGTGGACCAGGTGGATCAGGTGGACCAGGTGGACCAGGTGGACTAGGTGCACTGGGTGGACCGGATGAAGTGGACTTGTTCTTTAACTCTTTTCAGCTCTTCATCAAACCAGACAAAGACTCTTTTGCTCTCAGGTGTTAACATCAGCTGGACTCTCCGCCCCCTTGTATAGATTCCGCCCCCAGATGGAGGTTTACCTGTAAAGCTGTGAGCTTCTGTATAAAAGGTGTCGGCTGGGTTTATGATGAAGGAGCAGAAAATCCAGACGCTTACTTTTAGCGTCCAGACGGCTGAACTCTCCGTAACCGTTCACCAGCGGGTCCAATAGAAACCTAATACCCGAGCCCCAGGATGTACAGTAAACACCAGCAGCCTGAGCTGGACCAGGGAACCATTCTCTGGTTTCAGGATATTATGGGATGGCATGAGGGTTGAGTTTCAGAGCTTTTGCAATAGATCTGATCAGTTCTCTGACTCCGGTCCTGATCTCAGTGACTTGGAGGTTTTCGCAGTCAGAGGCAGCTGATTGGTGGATTTATGCTGAAGGGAATGCACTCAGCTGGAAGCAGGAAACCGAGCAGAGGTTCTGGTTCTGTAGAGAACTGAGCTCCTCACACCAGCACAGAGAAAAACCACCACTACCAGAACTAAAGCCTCATTACAGGATCTATTTTCCTGCCTCCTGTCTGAGGTCTGAAGTTTCTCTCCACAGGGCCATATGTAGAACCCTGGTCTCTACTGAAAGCTGAAACATGTCCGATTACTACAGTCAGCATCAACATACATGTTACTGAGAAAAACCCCAAAAGGCCCACCCAGTACCCCCTATATCTCTAACCTCCTGGATCACCACATCCAGATTATCTACATGATCCGGGTCAGATTATAATATGATGGCAAGATGGCGCCGACTGAATGGCGGCCAGTTATGGCAGCTCTGACGTTCTTCTTTGTTTATTTCCTTTACATTTTATGTGTCTACAGTAGTCGCTCCTGTTCACGTCCATACTCGGATGTGAAGCTAGTGAGACTGGTTCTGTGTTTTTACTGCTTTTTGAACTTTTATACACTGCGTCGGCCAACGCATCCAGCCATGGCTCAGTCGTTTACACTCGGGAGCAGTTACTAGCGCTTAGCCAAGCTACCCCACGAGGAGAGACTGAATATCCCCGCCGAACTAAGGAGGAGGAGGAGGGGAAGCAGAGCCGGAGTTAAACGCCGTGAGAGGAGACGAAGGTACAAACCATGCCTTCCATCTTTTATCACGGGAAACGTGAGGTCTCTCATGAACAAGATGGAAGAGCTAGCGGCGCTAACAAGGCTACAGCGGGAATACCAGGAGTGCAGTCTGATTCACTTCACAGAGACCTGGCTATCCGAGCTCACCCCGGACTCACTGGTGCAGCTGGACGGATTTCATTTTGTCAGAGCAGACAGAAACTTAAGGGAGAGTGGTAAGAAGAAGGGTGGGGGAATAGCGATGTTTGTGAACAACAAGTGGTGTAACCCTAGGCACACTCATGTTAAGGAGCAACAGTGTACTAGGCATATTGAGCTGCTAGCAGTTAGCATTCGGCCGTACTACCTGCCGAGGGAGTTTTCACATGTCATCGCAATAACGGTGTACATCCCCCCCTCGGCCAATGCCAATGCAGCCTGTGAGCTTCTCCACAGTGTTGTGGCACAACTACTGACAGCGCATCAGCAACCATGCTTCCCTGTCTGCTACTCTCCCTAACTTCCATCATTATGTGGAGTGCTGCACCAGGGGCAATAAAACTCTGGACCTGCTGTATGCAAACACAGCAGACGCCTACAGCTCCCACCCCCTCCCCCCGCTTGGCTGCTCAGACCACAACCTGGTCCATCTGGTCCAGAGTGCAACTAAAGAAGATCAAAGCCAGGAAAGCCACGGGTCCTGATGGCATCAGCCCCAGACTCCTCAGGGACTGTGCAGACCAGCTATGTCAGGTGATCTGCTACATCTTTAACCTGAGCCTGAGTCTGGAAAGAGTTCCGGTCAAGTGGAAAACTTCCTGTGTGGTCCCAGTACCCAAGATCCCGTGTGCCAAGGAGCCCATCCACTTCAGACCTGTGGCCTTAACCTCTCACCTGATGAAGGCACTGGAGAGGATCGTCCTTAACCATCTCCGCTCACTGGTAAGCCCAAATATGGATCCTCTGCAGTTTGCATACCAGCCTGGCATTGGGGTGGACGACGCAGTCATCTACCTGCTGCAGAGATCCCTGTCTCACCTGGAGGGCACTGGAAACACTGTGAGGATCACTTTTTTTGATTTCTCCAATGCTTTTAATACGATTCAACCTTTACTACTCAGGATGAAGCTGGAGAGGGCGGCGGTCAGTGACCATCTGGCTGCATGGGTCATGGATTACCTTACTTACAGACCCCAGTATGTGAGGCTGAGGGACTGTGTGTCGGATGTGGTTTTCTGCGGCACAGGGGCCCCTCAGGGCACAGTACTATCACCTTTCCTCTTCACCCTGTACACATCTGACTTCAGGTATTCCACGGACAGTTGTCACCTCCAGAAGTTCTCCGATGACACTGCTATAGTGGGATGTGTGTCCAAGGGGAACGACTGTGAGTACAAGAAGGTCATCATGGACTTTGTCAACTGGTGTGAGCAGAATCACCTTCTAGTAAATACCAGCAAGACAAAGGAGATGGTGATCGATTTCCAGAGAAATCCCTCCTCTACTGCACCGTTAAACATCCAGGGACTTGACATCGAGAGAGTGAGGACATACAAGTACCTGTGTGTCCACCTAAATAATAAACTGGACTGGACAGATAACACTGACTCTCTTTATAAGAAGGGTCAGTGTCGCCTATACCTGCTGAGGAGGCCGGGATCCTTCGGCGTGAGCAGGCAACTGCTGAGAACTTTCTACGAGACCGTGGTGGCATCCGTGGTTTTTTATGCTGTGGTGTGTTGGTGAGGGGGGTGTTCTGAGCGGGACAAGAACAGACTCAATAGACTGGTAAAAAGAGCTAGCTCAGTCTGTGGCTGCCCCCTGGACTCCATTGAGGTGGTGGTGGAGAGGAGAGTTCTGGCAAAACTGTCTGCCATCATTGACAACACCTCTCACTCTCTGCATCAGACTATGGGGGCCTTAGGCAGCTCCATCAGTGATAGACTTCTACACCCAAAGTTTAAAAGGGAACGCTTCCGCAGGTCCTTCATACCCACAGCAATCAGACTGTATAATGCTGCTTTACAATCTACTACATCACCGAAACCCACACTCATATGACGGTATGACCGACAGCTAATTATGCACTTTTATTGTATTGTGTATATAATGTTTCTTTCATTTAATTATATTTTTATTTAACTTGTTTTTTCTCCTTTTGAGCTGCTGTAACAGGGAACTTTCCCCAAGTGGGATTAATAAAGATTATCTTATCTTATCTTATATCTACTATGAAGTCATCTTGTACTTATAAACTATGCCGGTAATTCTGGGCGTTACCTGAGGGATTAGAAGCTGTAACAGCAAAATGATGCCTATCTCCCCACTGTAAAGAATTTCCTGGATCCAGACGATGATCCGGGTCATTCCCCAAATCTAATCACTTCTTCCTTTTTTCTGTTTTTCCTGAAAATTTAATCCATAACTTTATGAGTTATGTTGCTAACAGACAGAGTAACGCAGCTGAAAACAGAAAAACATGAAGAGAAGCAGAAGAATGAAAGCAGAATGAACTCTTTGCTCCAACAAACAAAGGAGGAAGACTCCGATGGAAGGAATGAGAAGCTCCTCTGACCACAACAGGACCAGGAGGAGATGTCCTGGACCAGATGCCGAGTTTTAATATTTTGGACATGGCTACACTGAATGCAGGGTCCTCTACCTGCTGCATCGACACCAGAACGACGTCATGCTTTTATTCTTGATACAGTGAATCAATATCAGCTGATATCCAGCTGATATGGATGGACTGGATGCCAGCTGATATCAAACTGACATCCAGCACTCACTTCAGTTTCATATGAAGCGTTTTCTCATCGTTCGCCCTCAAATAATTGATAGAAATATAAATACAGTAAAATAATTTCATTCTGTCATATGAGTCTTTTGTTTATTGAAGCTGTGTCTACTTCAGAATGATAAAAAGATTCAGAACATTCAGCTGTTAAAACCCAAACTGCATCACTTCATCCAGCTGAAAGACAAAGCAGATGGATGAGGTTTACAGCGTATCTTTAGTGGAAGTGGTGGCTCTACTGGAGTTTGGTGGAAGCGAGGAGATGCTGATGAAGAGGAGGTTCCAGCTGAGAGCGCAGATGGACTGATAATGAGGTGTTTCACAGATCTGGACAGCAGAAGAAGAAAGTAATTACTGGTGTATGTTTAATGACGTACCAGCTGAGAGCAGCAGGAGGAGGAGGAGGAGGTGTAGACAAAGAGGAGGAGGAGGAGAGGCTGTTTAATAACATACCAGAGATGATAGAAATGATGGAGGGACATTGGAGAGGAAGAACAATAAAAACATGAAGTAATGAAGTGTTTGCCTGCCAGCTCTGACCAATCAGGGGTCCGCACTGCTCCTGGATGATGATGTCATCTTCAAGAAAGCCAATTAGATAACAGCATGTGACATAATGTCCTGATACGAAGAATTAAAAACGGGTCAGTGGAGTTTCACTGAACTGATGAAGATCCTTCCAGATGTTTGGGCTGGAAATGACTCACATTGTTTACAGATCTCTGACCCTGGCCCTTGTCCTGGCTTCCTGTATCAGACAGGAACATGTAAACTTCTCTTTCAGGACCACGGTCTGTAACATGATGCTGGTCTGGCCATCGGCATCCTGCTTGTCTCCATCCAGCCAGAGCTGAGAAGGTGAAGCAGGTGTTTGTCCACCTGTCTCCCTCCTGCCTTCCCGTCGGTCTCTGTCTGTGGAAACTTTAGGGGCCCATGGAAACCTGAGACCGTCTGTAGTTCTGCCTGTCTGCCCTCCTGATCCTGGTCTTTGTAGGAGACTGTACTGTTACACACCACAGCAACATGATCACAAGTGTGTGTGCTGAGTCATACCTGTCACTTCACCTGTCCTCTGTTCCACCTGTCCTCCTATGTATCTGTCCTTTTGTCCTCCTATGCACATCCACCTGTCCCTCTGTCCTCCCTGCACTATCGACCTGTTTGGATCTGTCAGTCTGTCTGACTGCAGCTGATTTAATCTGGATTATGTTTCTGCAGGAAGAAAAACAAACAAAACCAGCTCACTTACAGTCCTGACCCAGAGTCCTGATCCAGTCCCCATGTCTTAATCTTTGTAAGTCTTTGTTTATTTCTTTGTTGTTATATTCCAAAGAAAGGTCTTTCAAGTTTTTCTTTTGACATTTTCTGCTTTTTTTCCCTTATTTCCAGTTCAGTCCTGGTATCGGACCAGACCTGGTACCGGACCAGTCCTAGTATTGGACCAGTCCTGGTACCAGAGCAACTTTTATCTGCTTGAAGTTTGGAGGGACGCTAATGGAGGAGGAAGTGGTTTCCTAAAGTCTTATTCCCAGGGTGACGCTGGATGTAAACTAAAGGGGCAGATGGGTTTTGTTCTCCCGTCTGATCTGATCTGCTGCTTCTCGGCTCTGTCTGCAGCCTTCCTTTCAGCCCGAGACGGCTTCATTATGTTCAGCAAGTGTCTGCCTGCCCACCTGTCGTCCTTATCTACCTGTGCATCAGTTGTTGGCAGGCTGAGCCGACACTCTGTCTCTGAGCTGCAAAGCTTTGGCTTCAGCCCCAGATTCAGTTTGTGTTGAGCTGTCAGAGGTGACAAAGACGGGTCCGGCCTGCCAGCTGGGATGCCCGCGGTGCTTTGTTCAACAATGCCCGCTTGGCATCGGTGTAGCGAACAGGCTAAAGTCCTGCAGGGTGGAGGTGGGAAGAAATTACCTCACACAGACCACAACACGCCTAAGTTCACTTCTCATTTTCATATGTTCAAAATCACAAGATGTGATCTGATTAAACCAAAACTTGGACCCTGGATTACAAACAAGAAAACAGGCTTGTTTCAAGTCAAGTGCTCTTCTTTGTAGCAGAGGAAAAGTAATGTTTCCTCTTCACCAGGGCTTGAATTACACCAGGGCTTTCAGGGGAGCCTTATGGTCGCAACTTCCCACGTCACGTGCATAAATATTAGTGCACATAGCATAGTCAAAACATGTTTACTACCAAAAACCCCTCTGCTACTCTATGCAGCTTGTTTAATCAGAAACAAGGACAGAAAGTTCTTTCAACTACCACAAAAGGAAGCATATCGGGTGTTAGTTGTTTGGATGCTCACAGCACACAACAAACAAACAATGCTGCTGTCCATGGTGCTGAAGGAAACAGAACGGATCACCTGCGTCGTTTGGAAGGTTTAATTCATTAAATTAAATTAATAAACACACAAAGCTGACAAATCAATGCTATTCTTTTCAAGAAACATCAGGAATCTTACTGAAAAATTAAATGTAACCCGAAAGTGGACTATTTCTAGGGTTTCCCCTTAAAGAATCAGCTGAATGTCTTAAGGGGAGCTCCTCTGCCTTTCAGGGGAGTCAAGCTCCCCTCAGCTCCCCAGTAATTCAAACCCTGCTCTTCACAAATTTACTCAAGTAAAGCAGAAAGTATGGTGCCGTAAAAAATACTAATAGAAGTATTATTTTTCTTAACGTTATTTGTGTAACTCAACTCTCAGATGTCATTCTGCATGAGCGTTTCACAGTCCAACTTCAGCATTAGCATGAGTTGCTAGCTAAACTTCCAGAAAACATTTAACATGACAACATAGTTAACAGCTGCCACATAGTTGTAATTAGTTTATCCTTTCTGCAGCTTCAAGTTCAAACACACCTGCAGCTTCACCTGTGAGAGGCTCAACCTGGTGCCTCAGCCCGGTACTGCGACTAATTACCAATTATTTTTCTCCGTTATGCATCAAACCCTTCATCTTCTGCCATGTCAGCCAATGTATTTTCAAAGATTTTCATTTATTTCAACAACTGTTCATTTATTTGGGCTGTAATGTTTTACATTTGCAAGAATAAATGTAACTTAATGAAACTTCATTTTTATTTAACTATACATTTAAATTTCCATTCACAATAATTGATTTTACATCAAGATGGATAGTTAGAGCCAGAACTACTTCATCTCTATTTGCTCTCTGTCAGTTATAGATCATTATTTAGTACATTACAGTGGATAAAATCCTATTTCTGAAGTTATATGTTCATATTGATAACATGAAATTATCATGAAGTGTCAGTAATATGGGAGTGGCACAAGGATCAGTATTGGGACCCCTGTTGTTCAGGTTGTACATTAATGATCTCCCATCAGTGCGTGGTGAAGTGGAAATTGGTGTATGCAGATGACATTGTCATATACATGTAAGAGAGAGGCTGAAAAAGTAGCTGCTAAGTTGTCACATGTCAACGTTTAAGACTGGATTAGATTATCATGCCTTACACAGAACATTCAGAAAACCATCACAAACATATATTTTACAAAGAAGTAGAGCCAACAGATTTTTCCAAGTCTTCATGTTAATGGGTAAACAATTAATAATGTAGAGGAAGTTAAACATTTAGGTGTGATCTTGGATCTAACTCTTGGGTTTAAAAAGCATATAAAGAAGATTAGTAATACAATAAAATATAGTCTAGATATTTTTCGTGATATTAGAAATCTATTAACTGTGGAAACATCAAGGATGTTTCTAAATGCAATGATACTTTCACACATTTGCTGCTGTTTCGCTTGCTGGTCTCAAACAAGTCCGACAACCTTGAAACCAATCAGATCTCTCTAGTCAAGCCTAAAAAGTATTGGACAGGAAACCACTACATCATTATCATCACTATCATCATCATTATCATTTACAACCTCTAATATGTGGTTGGATCTCTTTTAGCTATGATTCCGTAATTATTTCAATAAACTTCACCAGATTTCCATCTAGTGTTGCGTTAATTTTCCACAGAGATCTTGTATTGATGATGGAGAGTCCGACCACTGCACAAAGACTTCTCCAGCACAAGCCAAAGTTTCGTCATGGGGTTCAGGTCTGGACTGATCCGTGTATGAAAATGATGTTTCCTGTTCCCTGAACCACTCTTTCACAATCTGAGCCCCATGAATCCTGGCACTGTGCCATCAAGAAAGATGGAATAACCTTCTCATTCAGTATATTCAGGTATCAGTTGACCCCATTCTTTGGACACATAATGTTGCTAAACCTAGACCTGAACCCAGACCTGTTCAACTGCAGCAACCCAAGATCATAGACTGCCCCCAACAGGTTGGTATAGTAGGCACTAGGCATGATGGCTGCATCCCTTCATCCTCCTCTCTTCTTACCCTGATGCTCCATCACTCTGGACCAGGGTAGATCTGAACTCATCAGACCACATGACCTTCTTCCATGGCTCCAGAGTTCAGTCTTTATGCACACACAACAAACAAATCAATAACACACACACTCCTGTTCCAACTAAACTGCTAAACAAGCAGAAAACAAGCAGCTTCTGATAATCTATATGCTTTATCTCCCGGAGGAACCAGATATTTCTCAGATAAATTGAATAAATTTGACAGAAATGTGAGTTTTGTAATAAATGACTGCAGCGCTGCTAATAATTCAGTTAACGCTGTTAAATAAAGGAACAAATTAAAACAGGCTGCAGTGGTTTTATACTTCCGGGAAGCAACATTTCAGATCTTTTCATTTACAGTTTGGAGCTGCAGGTCATCAACGTTAATATGAAGCCCTTCATCAGCGCTGGAGATGATTTATGCTGCAGCCGCCTCAGAAAACTGGGACTTTGCTTCTTTATTAGATCCAAGAGGAGTTTCCTGAAGCGTAGTAAAGAGCTGCTAGAACATCCATCTATCCATCTTTTACCACTTATCCCTCCCCACATCGATCCCTCCTGGGGGATCCCGAGGCCAAAATAGAGATATAATCCCTTCAGTGAGTCCTGGGTCTGGCTCCCATTACCCCCTCAGCCGCTGTGCAGGAGTAAAGCTGGTCCACTGCTCCACGACCTGGCTGAAATCCACACTTCTGAATATGACACTCAACAGTCACCCTAGAGTAAAGGGTGACGTTCGGCATGGTGTAAAAGTAGTTCCAGGGTGACGTTCGGCATGGTGTAAAAGTAGTTCCAGGGTGATGTTCAGCATGGTGTAAAAAGTAGTTCCAGGGTGATGTTCAGCATGGTGTAAAAAGTAGTTCCAGGGTGATGTTCAGCATGGTGTAAAAAGTAGTTCCAGGGTGATGTTCAGCACGGTGTAAAAAGTAGTTTCAGGGTGATGTTCAGCACGGTGTAAAAAGTAGTTCCAGGGTGATGTTCAGCACGGTGTAAAAAGTAGTTTCAGGGTGATGTTCAGCATGGTGTAAAAAGTAGTTCCAGGGTGATGTTCAGCACGGTGTAAAAAGTAGTTTCAGGGTGGTGTTCAGCACAGTGTAAAAAGTAGTTCCAGGGTGGTGTTCAGCACGGTGTAAAAAGTAGTTCCAGGGTGATGTTCAGCACGGTGTAAAAAGTAGTTTCAGGGTGATGTTCAGCATGGTGTAAAAAGTAGTTCCAGGGTGATGTTCAGCACAGTGTAAAAAGTAGTTCCAGGGTGGTGTTCAGCACGGTGTAAAAAGTAGTTCCAGGGTGATGTTCAGCACGGTGTAAAAAGTAGTTCCAGGGTGGTGTTCAGCACGGTGTAAAAAGTAGTTCCAGGGTGATGTTCAGCACGGTGTAAAAAGTAGTTCCAGGGTGATGTTCAGCATGGTGTAAAAAGTAGTTCCAGGGTGGTGTTCAGCACGGTGTAAAAAGTAGTTCCAGGGTGGTGTTCAGCACGGTGTAAAAAGTAGTTCCAGGGTGACGTTCGGCACGGTGTAAAAAGTAGTTCCAGGGTGACGTTCAGCACGGTGTAAAAAGTAGTTCCAGGGTGATGTTCAGCACGGTGTAAAAAGTAGTTCCAGGGTGATGTTCAGCATGGTGTAAAAAGTAGTTCCAGGGTGGTGTTCAGCATGGTGTAAAAAGTATTTCCAGGGTGGTGTTCAGCATGGTGTAGCATATCTTCTTCTAACATGTCTGGAAACGTCTGGGAAGTGAGGAGACCAGTTGCTGGAGTTTTAGGAGAGGAATGTTGTTCCATTCTGGTCTGATGCAGGATTCTAGCTGCTCTACAGTCCTGGACCTTGGTTGCTGGATTTCTGCTTCCATGATGCTCCAGATGTTGTGTACTGGTGAAAGGTCTGGACTGCAGGCAGGCCAGTTCAGCAGCCGGACTCTTCTCCTGTGAAGCCATGCTGCTGTGATGGATGCAGGATGTGGTTCAGCATCGTCTTGCTGAAATCTGCAAGGTCTTTCCTGAAAGAGACGTTGTCTGGATGGGAGCAGATGTTGCTCTAAAACCTCCATGTACTTTTCAGCATTGATGGAGCTTCACAGATGTGGAAGCTGCCCACGCCATAGGCACTACTGCAGCCCCATCCCATCAGAGATGCAGCTTTTCACCTGTCCACTGATAACAAGCTGGATGCTCCCTCTCCTCTTTAGTCTGCAGGACACGCCGTCCATGCTTTCCACAAACTACTTCACATCTTCATCCAGGTTTCCACTTTGCCTCAGACCATTTTAAATGAGCTTTGGTCCAGAGAAGATGGAAGAAGCTGGTTCTGGATCCTGTTCACATCTGACTTCTTCTCTGGATGATGGAGCTTTAACCTGCATTTGTGGGTTTCAGGGTGAACTGTGTTCACAGACAGTGGTTTCTGGAAGTCTTCCTGAGTCCATGCAGTGGTTTCCAGTAGAGAATCATGTCTGCTTTTAATGCAGAACATCACCAGCATCCAGCCTTGTCCCCAGCACACAGAGATTCCTCCTGATTCTCTGAATCTTCTGATGATATTCTACACTGTAGATGGTGGATCTTCAAAGTCTGAGGAACATTTTTCTGAAATTGTTCCAGTTTTAGATCCAGTTTGTCTCAGATTGGTGAAGCTCTGTCCATCTTTCCATCTGAGAGACTCTGCCTCTCTGAAATGCTCCTTTTATACCCAGTCATGTTACTGACCTGTTCTCATTTTTTCTATCACATGGTAAAATGTCTCCGTTTCATCTTCTGCTGGGAGTAAAATATGTTGAGAAGATTCTGTTTTAATTTACATTTTACTAACCTTTTTGGAACTGGGTTTGTAAATAAAAAATGATCCGAAGGTGGAGGATTTAGTTCAGCCTGTCAGAAATCGAGTAAATAAATAATGAATAAATCTGGAGGTGAACATTATGTCGGAGTCAGATCCCTCGTCTGGTCTCAGATGTGCTGAACTCATCATCCTGTGGACGGACCGAACAGGTTGGAGAGAATCATGAATAATGTGGAGCTCAGTTCACATCCAGGGTCAGGCTCACTCTCTGGGTCATGACTTATTTATTCATGCTTACAGCACAAATCTTCACTTTTCCCTCAAGAAGGTTGTTCTAAAACAAAAACGCCTCTTCACACGTCATCGCCTAACCGAGTTTTCTGCAGGGCATTTGGCTCTGTGGTCATCAGCTGTTAGGTGAAACCCTGTGTTTTCTGCAGGAACCTCCTCACAGAGCGGCTACATGTTCATCCAGCTTCTGCTCATCTCCACAGAGCTGAATGAACTGGGAGGTGCGAGGGCTTCTCAGATAAACTGGCTGCAGATGAGTGGACATTCGCTCTGAGGGCAAAGTTTCTCTTTCTGCTTCCAAATCCTCCGAGATCACAGGAAGTAAACCGTGCTGCTTCTTCACGTTCATACAATCCCATCATTTCAGCTCATTTTCTGGATCATACCCTCACCGTCCACTTTACCAGGTCCCACCCCTTTTTTTTTATTATAAATTGATCTTATCTTAAAATCTTTGATGTTTTTTTTATATTATTTTTTAGTTTATTTATTTATTTCATTGGGCTTCTGGTGAGAAAAAGAAGAGAATAACCTCTACACATCTGACTGTTGGACCATTTTAATAAACATTTTAATGAATTTGCTCAGTTCTTTCCGGAGGTTGATGTTCTGTTGGTTTAGTGAGATTTGTGTTATTTCCTGTGGTTTATGGGTTTGTTGGGGGACTGGCGGCGTCTCCTGCAGCTCATCAGCTGTTTCTGTTGTTGGACTAGTAAATAATTGGTTTCCCTGCATGCGTACAGGCAGCTTTAAAGTTCTCAGGAGAGCAGGTTTGAGATGTCTGAAACCAGAAAGAGAAACGAAGAGCGAGGAGAGTGCCTCTGTAATCAGACCTCAAGCTGTTTCTTCTCAATTACCTCCTCCCCCTCCGCCAGCGCCGGCTATATAAAGACATGGAGTTTGTGTGTCTTGCCGCAGTGCCACATCTCTCTCCTCCCACTCTGAAGCTAAAAACAAACGCAGCGGCTCTCGTTACAAACACAGTCCAATCAATGCTGGGGGGCCCCCAGGGGCCCCGAACTGCTCTCTGGCTGTGGACACGGTCATGCATTCGCTCTGTTCAGGGCAGCGAGTCTGAACTTTATCAGAGCTCAGGTTGTTGTTGAAGCCAGGCAACAAAACAGCGATGCGTTCACTATCCTCTCCTCATGTCTGTCCATCATAATGCCTTTGATGTCCACTGATGCATTCAGGTCATCTCAGATGATGTGTTCACTGCCCTTTAAGTGCTGTGTGTAGTGTTGCCATGGAAACTGACGGGATTTAAAAGACATCTGTTGCAGCCAATTGGACACAGATTAGAAAACTAATTAATCAATGAAATGATCGTTAACCCTCAAAGCTTTTAATCCCAGTATAAACCAGTCTGTAGCAGCTTTTAATCCCAGTATAAACTAGTCTGTAACAGCTTTTAATCCCAGTATAAACCAGTCTGTAGCAGCTTTTAATCCCAGTATAAACTAGTCTGTAACAGCTTTTAATCCCAGTATAAACCAGTCTGTAACGGCTTTTAATCCCAGTATAAACCAGTCTGTAGAAGCTTTTAATCCCAGTATAAACCAGTCTGTAGCAGCTTTTAATCCCAGTATAAACCAGTCTGTAACAGCTTTTAATCCCAGTATAAACCAGTCTGTAGCAGCTTTTAATCCCAGTATAAACCAGTCTGTTGCAGCTTTTAATCCCAGTATAAACCAGTCTGTTGTAGCTTTTAATCCCAGTATAAACCAGTCTGTAGCAGCTCTTAATCCCAGTATAAACCAGTCTGTAACAGCTCTTGATCCCAGTATAAACCAGTGTGTAGCAGCTTTTAATCCCAGTATAAACCAGTCTGTAACGGCTTTTAATCCCAGTATAAACCAGTCTGTAGAAGCTTTTAATCCCAGTATAAACCAGTCTGTAGCAGCTTTTAATCCCAGTATAAACCAGTCTGTAACAGCTTTTAATCCCAGTATAAACCACTCTGTAGCAGCTTTTAATCCCAGTATAAACCAGTCTGTTGCAGCTTTTAATCCCAGTATAAACCAGTCTGTTGCAGCTTTTAATCCCAGTATAAACCAGTCTGTAGCAGGTTTTAATCCCAGTATAAACCAGTCTGTAACAGCTCTTAATCCCAGTATAAACCAGTGTGTAGCAGCTTTTAATCCCAGTATAAACCAGTCTGTAACAGCTTTTAATCCCAGTATAAACCAGTCTGTAACAGCTTTTAATCCCAGTATAAACCAGTGTGTAGCAGTTTTTAATCCCAGTATAAACCAGTCTGTAACAGCTTTTAATCCCAGTATAAACCAGTCTGTAGCAGCTTTTAATCCCAGTATAAACCAGTCTGTAACAGCTTTTAATCCCAGTATAAACCAGTCTGTAGCAGCTTTTAATCCCAGTATAAACCAGTCTGTAACAGCTTTTAATCCCAGTATAAACCAGTCTGTGACGGCTTTTAATCCCAGTATCAACCAGTCTGTAACAGCTTTTAATCCCAGTATAAACCAGTGTGTAACAGCTTTTAATCCCAGTATAAACCAGTGTGTAGCAGCTTTTAATCCCAGTATAAACCAGTCTGTAGCAGCTTTTAATCCCAGTATAAACCAGTCTGTAGCAGCTTTTAATCCCAGTATAAACCAGTCTGTAGCAGCTTTTAATCCCAGTATAAACCAGTCTGTAACAGCTTTTAATCCCAGTATAAACCAGTCTGTAACAGCTTTTAATCCCAGTATAAACCAGTGTGTAGCAGCTTTTAATCCCAGTATAAACCAGTTTGTAGCTGCTTTTAATCCCAGTATAAACCAGTCTGTAACAGCTTTTAATCCCAGTATAAACCAGTCTGTAGCAGCTTTTAATCCCAGTATAAACCAGTCTGTTGCAGCTTTTAATCCCAGTATAAACCAGTCTTTAGCAGCTTTTAATCCCAGTATAAACCAGTCTGTAGCAGCTTTTAATCCCAGTATAAACCAGTCTGTAGCAGCTTTTAATCCCAGTATAAACCAGTGTGTTGCAGCTTTTAATCCCAGTATAAACCAGTCTGTAACAGCTTTTAATCCCAGTATAAACCAGTGTGTAGCAGCTTTTAATCCCAGTATAAACCAGTCTGTAGCAGCTTTTAATCCCAGTATAAACCAGTTTGTAGCTGCTTTTAATCCCAGTATAAACCAGTCTGTAACAGCTTTTAATCCCAGTATAAACCAGTCTGTAGCAGCTTTTAATCCCAGTATAAACCAGTCTGTTGCAGCTTTTAATCCCAGTATAAACCAGTCTTTAGCAGCTTTTAATCCCAGTATAAACCAGTCTGTAGCAGCTTTTAATCCCAGTATAAACCAGTCTGTAGCAGCTTTTAATCCCAGTATAAACCAGTGTGTTGCAGCTTTTAATCCCAGTATAAACCAGTCTGTAACAGCTTTTAATCCCAGTATAAACCAGTCTGTAGCAGCTTTTAATCCCAGTATAAACCAGTCTGTAACAGCTTTTAATCCCAGTATAAACCAGTCTGTAGCAGCTTTTAATCCCAGTATAAACCAGTCTGTAGCAGCTTTTAATCCCAGTATAAACCAGTGTGTAGCAGCTGTCAGACTGGGAGGTAAAATGATGTAAAATGAATGAATGAATAGATGTAGCAGCATAAAGGTCGACCAGAAGAAGAAAGCAGAATTTATTACTAACAGAACTTTGTAGAAATAACACACAGACCAACAGTGACCAAACCTTTTCTCATCTCATCGTTCTCTCAAGTCTTGGCTTTCAGGAGAAAAAATATTGTTATTGAAACAAACACACAACAGAAACTATTTCCATGTTTCCACTTTTTCCTCATTTCCAGTTATTCCTGCTGCTATTTACCTGCTATCCTCACTAAACCAACTCCAGCTCAGCTGCTTTGTGGCGCCACCGTGCATCAGAAACGTCTTCTTGGCTTTATTCCAGCCATAGAGGAGCATTATTTTTCTTCTTTTCACACACACATAGAACTTTCTGCTCACTGGTTGATCTTTGGCTGCTCCTGATTGGACGTTACCGTCAATCTAAGCTCTCTGATTGGTGGAGAGTCTGACAGGAAGTGGCTTCATCATCATGTCCAGGTCTAAATAGAGGTCTCTTAGCAACATAGTAGTGATGGTGATGTTTTTATGGTGAAATGTGATAAATAATGCTGTTATCATGGATCATGGTGGATTTACCAGATAGAGTCTCTGAATAAAACTACATTTAGTGGCTGGATTGTAAACCTCCTGGACAGGATTTACAGGTGAAACTCAAGAAATTAGAATATCACACAAAATTTCATTTACTTCAGTAATTTAACTTTATAAGTAAACTAGTATATTATAGTTTCCTTGTCATTACATACAAAGTGAGATATTTCAAGCATATATTTGTAATAATTGTGATGATTATAACTTATAGCTGACGAAAACCAAAACAGCTGAATCTCAGAAAAGTTCAGTGTTTTAGCCTCTAAGAGCCGCTATAACCAGATAACTAATCCAGACACCAGCAGAGGCCTCCTGAGCATCTAGATGGTCTCAGTCTGTTCCAGTAGAGTCCAGCATCATGACCTGACAGCTGGGCAGAAAACCATCACCTCCCTCCACCAGGAGGAAAAGCCTCAGCCGGCGGCTGCAGAAGAAGCTGGATGATCAAAGTGCTGCATCAAAGCTCATCAAGAAGAAGCTGAGAGGAAGGAGAAGCTGGAACAAGCAGCAGGATGAAGCAGCTGGAGAGGACGGTCAGGAAAAGCTTCACCAGGACTGGACTGAGGCTGGAGTTAGAGCTTCCAGAGCCGCCACACAGACGGATCCTGGACCTGGACTTCATGTCGTAGTCCTCTAGTCCAGCCGCTCCTGAACACAACGTCAGCAGCGTCTCACCTGGACTAAAGAAACCAGGACCTGGTCTGCTGAGCAGTGGTCCACAGGGTCTTTTCTGATGAGCAGATTCTGCATCTCATGTGGAAATCCAGGTCCCAGAGTCTGGAGGAAGACTGGAGAGGCAACAATCCAAGACCCTTAAAGAGCAGCATGAAGTTTCCACAGTGGGTGGTGATGTGGGAGCCGTGTCCTCTGGTGCTGGTCCACCGGACTTTACTAAATCCAGAGTCCACGCAGCGTCTACCGGGAGGTTTTAGAGCCCTTCATGCTTCCTTTGTAGAAATGTGGACTTTATTTCCCAGCAGAACTCGGCACCTGCCCACACTGCCACAAGAACCAGAACCTGGTTCAAGGACCAAGGATTACTGGGCTGGACTGGCCAGCAGACTCTCCAGAACTGAACCCCGTAGAAAACCTATGCAGCCTGTCCAAGAGGAAGATGAGACACATGAGAGGGAGCGATGCAGAAGATCTGAAGGACTGAAGCATCCTGGTCTTCATTCCAGCCAGCAGGACCACAGGCTGGTAACATCCACACCGCATGGAGGCAGGAGTCCATGCAGAAGGACTCAGACCAAGACCTGGTTCATATGCAGGACTAGACCGAAACCTGGTTCATATGCAGGACTAGACCGAGAACTGGGTTCATATGCAGGACTAGACCGAAACCTGGTTCATATGCAGGACTAGACCGAGAACTGGGTTCATATGCAGGACTAGACCGAAACCTGGTTCATATGCAGGACTAGACCGAGAACTGGGTTCATATGCAGGACTAGACCGAAACCTGGGTTCATATGCAGGACTAGACCGAAACCTGGTTCATATGCAGGACTAGACTGAGAACTGGGTTCATATGCAGGACTAGACCGAAACCTGGTTCATATGCAGGACTAGACCGAGAACTGGGTTCATATGCAGGACTAGACCGAGAAGTGGGTTCATATGCAGGACTAGACCCAGACCTGGGTTCCTATGCAGGACTAGACCCAGACCTGGGTTCATATGCAGGACTAGACCGAGAACTGGGTTCATATGCAGGACTAGACCGAGAACTGGGTTCATATGCAGGACTAGACCCAGACCTGGGTTCATATGCAGGACTAGACGGAGACCTGGATGTTAGATTTTACTTTGGTTTGTCTTTGAATGTATAACGTGTGTAGGACCTTGACAAGAAGATTGTGGAATGTTGGATTAACAGGCGCTGCTTTCTGTTCCTAAGTGAAGAAAAGGAGAAGCTGACATTTAAAGACTCAAACTGGTTTTAGGGGAAATGTCTGGCCTGCGACGTGTGGATGCTTTTGGCCGTACTTCTGTCTTTTGCAGAAACAGGAAACTGGCACCTCAGATGGAGCCGAAGCAGACAGATGAAGCTGATAACAGAAGATGCAGAAAAAATCTGCCTCACAACAGTTGATTAGTTATAGCGTCCAATCACTGTTTAGTTTAGACAAGGTTTAATTACTGGGTTCAGGGAAAGCGGCCGGGTTCTGATTTTGGCAGCAGAACTCCTTCCTCTGTCACCAGAGAGGGTGAGATAGTCTCAGCAAACAGAATCCTGTAACATTTCCAATTAATTGTAAAAATAAATATCTTGACTTTGAGAGAAGTTGTTTGTTCTCACTGACTAAATCAACGAACATGCATGGAAGGAAAACCTCAGAGTTTTCTCTAACAAGGACTAGACTCTCACATGGTCACAGTTCTTATTTAATATCGTTTTTTTATTTCATGTAAAATTAGAATCTTCTGTAATTATGATTTTTGGGGTTTCATCAGCTTTAAGACGTGATTATCAGAACTAAAACACATAAGTGTTTGAAATATCTCACTTTGCACATAATGAATCTATATAATAGTTTCCACCTTTAGGCTGAATTACTGAAAACGTAAAAGGTAAAGTCTGGAAGGTAAAAGTCTGGAAAACCTCCGTCGATCACCTCCAGCGTAGCTACCATCACCCTTCACCCCACAGAGCCGCTCCTGGTGGACCTCGGAGATCTGCTGGAGGTTTGAGGGTTACGTTTTTCTTTTCAAAATGACAGAAATTAAATGTTATATACAACCGTGCGTTTACGTGACATCATAATTATTCAGTTCAGCTTTATTTAAACAGCTCTGCTCCACAACAAAGCCATGTCAAGGTTTACACAGTTTAATGTATGCGCTTCGTTTTGGCTTCAGACCCTCAGCAGTAGAGCGCGACATTACGGTGATGATGTAACCGGGCTCTCGTCGTCCCGGGAAACCAGGGGGTTGCCACGGAGATCCCCACATGTCTGATGGAGGGAGGAAAGAGAGAGGAGGTGGTGGAAGTCGGGTTACAGAGTTTAAAAAATTCACGAGTTTTCTGCTGCAGCAGCTAAATATAGAGAGTGTGTGTGTTTGTGTGTGTGTGTGTGTGCGTGGGTGTGGACTATGTTCTGAGTCCTGTCTTAACGGTTAAATTACGGGGACACATCTTCTTTATATGGACAAGAAGACACATTCCCATAATGTGAATCATTAAATTTTGAGAAAACGATGTCACAACGAGGGACAGTGAACGCATCACAGAGAACACAGTAACGGAATCACAAAGAAGGACCATGAACATATCATAAGAGCTCACCATCACCATCACAGTGAACACACCACAATGACAATATTACAGTTGTTTAGGTCAGGACGTTGACTTCCATCCACTGTGGACCAGAATTGAACTTTCCTTCACACTTTGCCTAGCATCAGGTCCCCACAAGGGTGGTTTTATACCAGAAAATTGTGCACAGGAAGTAAAATAAACAAGAGAATGCACAAACGATGAGCCTGTTCCCATGGCCATCAAAATCAGATATCTGTGAGTAATCAGATTACATTAGACTTTAGATCAGATAATCTGATCTAACGTGTACATCCACGTCTGAGGTGCAATTTTTGAAAAAAATTCTACTTACGTAGAGTAGTAGTAGAGTACGTACGTAGTGACATAACTTCCTGTTAAACATGGCACCACCTGGCACATTAGCGTTAGCCACTAATTTTGGAACCTGTGGTCTTAGCTTTAGCTGCTATTGTGGGAATTTTTGGTCTTAGCATTAGCTGCTAATGCGAACCCCGCAGTTTTAGCTTTAGCTGCTAATGTGGAAACCTATTTTCTTAGCATTAGCAGTTACTGTGGAATCCCCAGTCATAGCATTAGCTGCTAATGTCGGAACCTGTGGTCTTAGCTTTAGTAGCTAATGTGGAAGCCCACGGTCTTAGCTTTAGCTGATAAAGTGGGAACCTGTGGTCTTAGTGCTAGCTGCTAATGTGGAAGGCCCCAGTCATAGCATTAGCAGCTAATGTAAAGCCCATGGTGGATCCATCCTGCCTTGGATCAACGCTTCAGGCTGCTGCTGGTGTAATGGTGGGGGGATATGTTCTTGGCGTACTTTGAGCCCCTTGGAACTAACGTGGCCTAGTTTAACCCTCTGATGCACCATTAAAATAGTTTTGGTAATCTCACTTTTATATGGTATATATAAGTACAGACCATTTTAACATGTGCTCATAAAAAACAACCTATAATAAAAATTTCATAAATATTCTTTATCAAAAGCCTTAATCATACATATCACGAGTGAATTCATTTTTAACACTTTAGACCCCCATATTGCCATGTTTTTATCACTATGCAGCACCATTCAATGCTCTAAAATATGCACAGAAATTTATTTATTTTCATATTTTTATTACCTATTTATTACTGCAGCTTTGGGATGTGGTGGAATGGAAGATTCTCATCATGGATGTGCAGCCATCAAGAACGACCCGGTACTAGTAGGCTTTCCTGACGAAGAGGACGAACCGGTACTAGTAGGCTTTCCTGACGAAGAGGACGACCCGGTACTAGTAGGCTTTCCTGACGAAGAGGACGACCCGGTACTAGTAGGCTTTCCTGACGAAGAGGACGACCCGGTACTAGTAGGCTTTCCTGACGAAGAGGACGACCCGGTACTAGTAGGCTTTCCTGACGAAGAGGAAGAACCGGTACTAGTAGGCTTTCCTGACGAAGAGGACAACCCGGTACTAGTAGGCTACTAGTAGGCTTTCCTGATGAAGAGGACGACCCGGTACTAGTAGGCTTTCCTGATGAAGAGGACGACCCGGTACTAGTAGGCGGTCCTGACAGAGTTCAGCCATAAAATGATCAGTTTATATTTTATTATTTTTTCTTTCTAGATTAAATTTTTTACAGCATCAAATAAAAAAACACTGACATCTAAAAAAAAATCTGATTAGAAAAAATTTTCGTATTTTAAACTTTATTTTTATGCTGTTAAATTTAACCTGATGCTGTTTATTGAAGATATTTTCATCTGATCGGTGGTTAAATGGTCCGTCTTTGTGCTGTTTTTGGAATATGTAAATGTTGGATTCTAACATCTGGAACGGTGAAATCTTTTTTCTGAGGGACATTTAATGCCTCATCAGTCTGCAGATGAGTGGATTTTTCCTTTTAGGAGTGGGAAGTTGAAGAAGTTGAAGAAACTGGAACAAAGTTGGAGAAAACAGCACCGTTCAGACCCTCTTCCTCCCTCTGAGCTTTCCTTTTAATTAAAAACACAACTTCCTCCCCTTCAATTAACCCTCGGCCCAGCCAATCAGGAGCCATCTCGTTAAGGTTGGCCCCGTCAGCGGTGAGGTCTCCTCTCTAATCCGTCTGCAGGGACAGGAAGTGCTGGACGGGTAATTATTGCTGAGCTAGGCGGCGTCTCCCTGATGAGGATGTCGACCTTCATCAGAAACTTTACTTTTATTCTGAGACAGAGAGGATTGTGGGAAAGATGGAGGAGGCGGAGTCACAGCATCCAGCTCAGGTGATTAAAGCAGTTCAAGCTTCTGGATTTATAATGAATAACAGATTTCTTCTTCATGTTTATTCATATTTGCTGCTGGTTTCTAATATTTCACCCAGTTTACAGGACAACCATTATCCTCAGAGACGTCCACGAGGACAACCGTTGTCCTAAGACGTCCCCGTCATGTGTCGACTGTTGACACTATTATACTGTAAGCTTATTATACTCCATATGATCAGTTATTATTCTGTTTTATATTTATGAACTTCATAGAATACTTACTAAAGCCTATTATTATTTTATTTCGTGTATTATTAACTATTTATTATTCATATTCCAGGAAACGTTCTGTGTTTACACTATAACACAGAGCGCGTGCACCGACGTCACCGTGCACAGAGCCGGAGGTCGGAGTTTTGTTTCATTCGTATGTTTTATACATTAAAAATATCTTCATTTTATTTAGAAAATATTACAATTGTTTTTTATTTTATATTCAAAATTAAAACTAAAAATGTATCAATATTTATATCTATAAATATAAAATGATCTAAAAATGTATAAAATTAACTTCTATAAACTAAAATACAAATTTTTATTTTATAAATTTATATGAATAAAATCAAATATTTTATATTTTTATATATGAAATATAGAAAATAAAAACTATCAAGATAAATAAAAATAGAACATTAATAAATAAAACAGCTAAATTATGTAAATTATAACTGAAGCTAAATATTGTTCCTTGTTGGAAGCATTTGTGGTTTTCTTCGTTATTTAAAGGTTTTCATGTCGTCGTCCTACCGGTCCGGCCCACCGGAGACCAGATCAGCTGATGGTGGAACTGGTCTGGAGAACGTTTGTCTCCAGCGGTAACCATGGATACGATCAGCTGGGTTGGCCGTTTCCTCCGCTCGCCGCAGAGAGGACGGTCTGTCCTTCTCCTCTTCGTCATCTTCATCACCATCATGGAAACTGGAAGAATCTCGCTCCACGTTGCTCGTCAGTCTGAGACGAAACGCTAATGTGGTGCGTTCAGGGAAGCTGGGAAATATGAGATCTATAAAGTCAGAAGAAACATTTCTAGTTTTTCATGTAAATTGTTGTAAAGTTAAAACCTGCAAAGAAACTCAGACTCCGTTTTCATCTCATGTTTCTTCATAGTTACAATAATTAGTGTCATGATCATCGGACATAAATAGATCAGCTGATTCTTCGTACAGTTAGAAGTCACATGATATGTACACAGATTTAAACATTACAACCAGAAACACCGTCTGGTCCCGGAGCCACCAGACCACTTCCTGTCTCAGTTTCTCCTCCGAGTCCTCGCAGCGAAAAGCAGACCAGTTTTCTTGTGAAGATCTAAAATCTGAGCCCAACACACAACAATAAAAACAGCCAGTTACAACGTAAAGAGTCCAGGATGTAGCTGCGTCTGCAGGCGCTCACCATGAACTTCATCCAGGACGTAGGCGAGGCCATGCAGCAGATAAAAGACCCAGAGTCTGTGAAGGCAAAGCCGAGAGGAAGTTCCAAGTCCAGATCCAGTCAGCATCAAAGCAGCTGGAACCTTTTCCACAACGTTCGGTGTCCTGTGATAACGGCGGAATTCCCCAAAAAATCCAGAACTTAGTCCTAGCCCTGGAAAGGCTGTTATGATGAAACCTTCCCGAAGATCCGGATCCCAAAGATCCAGATCCTGACATGATCCGGTTCTACGTTCCAGATGAGGTGGTCCTGAAATCTGAAGCTAATTTACCTCCAAATAACTGGTTTCTTCCTGTTTAGAGCCAGATGTCAATCGGCCTCCTCGTTGCGGAGACTCGTTAACTCGGACGGAAATCAACGCATCTTTCATCATTTATCATCCAGTTTTCCCAAAAATGAAAGAAAATTCAGAGGAAGTGAAACGAACCTGAAGGAGCCGATTGGTAATCAATTCATTCATCGATTAGCCGTTAGCTACAGCTAACTCTCCTCTTCTAGAACCTGCTATAAAACATTCCAGATTAATATTTTTTCCACGATTTTTTTTACTCAATTCATCAAAACTACCAAATACTCAAATTATTTTAACCCCTTCAGGGTTTCCAGGGTGTCCCTGGTTTTATAAAAAAAAACTAAACGCATCAAATGTGTTTCAAGTTATTTTCCATATAATTCAAGTTGTAAAATGGATTTTTATAGAAAATAACTTTTTTTCCATAAAAGCAGCAACATCATGTAATAAAATTTGGATTTAAAGGTTAAAAATAATTTGAATAATTATATAAAGATAAATATGCATCTAATGTTTTATAGCAGTTTTCTGGGAGACGACTTTTTGGTAAATTAAAACGACCACTGAGGATGAACAAGTTTTTCGTTTGACCGAGGGGTGGAGCTTAACGACTTCATAAGCATGAAATTAATTTCTACCTTAACTGATCAGTGATATGTGAAAACCTGAAGAAATGCGAGTGAAAAGATAAATAAAATTCAGCCGGGACTCAAAATTCTAGCTTCCTTCATCGCAGTTAAAGATCCGGCGTGGACAACGGGCGACACCTGGTGGCAGAAACTAGAAACTGCACGGACCCGACCGAAGTTCTGGAGTTCCTGCGCTAACACGATGGATGGTGAGTCTTCGCACGGAAACAAGGTTCGAGAAACCGCATCAGTGATTCCTGCAGGGAAGCCTTGTACCGTAACCATGGCAACAAACCACAAGTTTAATGAAGGGGGATTGATCGGGTCATTGTTTCTTCCTTTTTTTTTTTTTTATAGACAATCTCTGATTGGTCGAGAATATGATCAACAGTTTCTGCCTGGTTGTCATGGTGACTGTTTCGCTAACCTCTGAACAAAGAATCTTATATTTTGGCCAGGTGATGACATGATCAGTATAAACCACTTTGTTACTAAATCCAGGTAAAAGACATAGGCCCAACATTCAGGAAAAAACCAGAACAGCCGTACTCCAGGACATAGCCAGACCCAGCAGACAGGGCCTGGCTATGTCCTGGTTTCAGGTTTTCCAGGTAAAAGCCAGGACGCAGTGCAGTCTAACTACAGTACATTCAACAGCAACAAATGAATGAAGCAGTTTTTAATGTCCCCGTTTCCGTTCCCTCCTCATGCAAAAGCATCCAGTATTTAGCCATAGCCAGAAGGCCAGCCCGAAGTGGTGATAATGTGTTGGCTCCGGGTCGTAGTCCGAGCCTGCAGCAGAACTTGAGTTGCAACAGAAGGAGATGGGTAGAAATGATCCTGGTGATAGTCTCATACAGACCCAACTGCAGTGCTGCCACCATCTTTACTAACACGGACTAATTCCTGGGACAGAACCTCCAGGTCCTGCAGAGAAACAAGACAAAATAGTCTTACAGTGAGAACTACAAAACAACAGTGTGTGTGTGTGTGTGTGTGTGTGTGTGTGTGTGTGTGTTACCTTCTGTAGGTGCATGTTCTTGGTCAGCTGCTCCTCCAGCATGTTCTGCAGCTTCTTGTTCATCTCTCTCAGGTTCTCGTCTCCTGGTTTCACCAGATCTCTGAGCACCGAACCTAGACCTCCTCTCTCTCCCTGAGAGCCTCCGTGACCTCCGACTGCACCACCCGACACGTCTGTGGAGAAAAGTAGACAAAGATATAGGAGATGAGGAGACATCATGTACAGTTCCAGACATCCTGCTGATTTCAGGTCCGCTCCACTGAACAGATTACCACAGATTACCCCACAGATTATCACGGATTACCCCACAGATTACCACAGATTACCCCACAGATTACCAAGGACTACCCTAAAGATTACCACAGATTACCCCACAGATTAATACGGATTACCCTTCATATTACCACAGATTACCCTACAGATTAACACAGATTACCCCACAGATTACCACGGATTACCCTTCAGATTACCACGGATTACCCTACAGATTACCACAGACTACCCTACAGATTACCACAGATTATCCTACAGATTACCACGGATTACCCTACACATTACCACGGATTACCCCATAGATTACCACGGATTACCCTACAGATTACCACGGATTACCCCACAGATTACCACGGATTACCATACAGATTACCACGGATTACCTTAAAGATTACCACAGATTACCCCACAGATTACCACGGATTACCCTTCAGATTACCACAGATTACCCTAAAGATGAACACAGATTACCCCACAGATTACCACGGATCACCCTTCAGATTACCACAGATTACCCTAAAGATTACCACAGATTACCCCACAGATTACCACGGATTACCCTTCAGATTACCACAGATTACCCTAAAGATTAACACAGATTACCCCACAGATTACCACGGATCACCCTTCAGATTACCACAGATTACCCTAAAGATTAACACAGATTACCCCACAGATTACCACGGATTACCCTTCAGATTACCACGGATTACCCTACAGATTACCACAGATTATCCCACAGATTACCACAGACTATCACGGATTACCCTACAGATTACCACAGACTACCCTACAGATTACCACAGATTACCCTACAGATTACCACGCATTACCCTACACATTACCACGGATTACCCCACAGATTACCACGGATTACCTTACAGATTACCACGGATTACCTTAAAGATTACCACAGATTACCCCCCAGATTACCACGGATTACCCTTCAGATTACCACAGATTACCCCACAGATTACCACGGATTACCCTATAGATTACCACAGATTACCCTAAAGATTACCACAGATACCCCACAGATTACCACAGATTACCCTTCAGATTACCACAGACTACCCTACAGATTACCACAGATTACCCCACAGATTACCGCGGATTACCCTTCAGATTACCACAGACTACCCTACAGATTACCATGCATTACCCTTCTGATTATGCCACAGATTAATTCAGGGGAGGGACGGCGGCACATTAAGCAGAGGAGACTCAGCTTCAACTACAGCCTCTAACTAATCTGCTCAAACCTCTAGAAAGTTATTTGTTCATCAGGGATTTTTCTGTCATCATTTCTACCGAACCTGAAGTCCTCAGAGTGGTTGCAGCAACACGACAGCCACCACACGGAGACTGGAACACGACGCAGAATATCTCTAATTACCTCACAGATTATCTAACAGATTATCTTAAAGATTAACTCACAGATTATAAAAATAAAAAACTCATCTGAAACTGGCTCTGTGACCCAATCACAGCAGCAGCTCTACAACAGAATGGCTGCAAAATGAAAGAATCGAAGTGCTGACATGATCCAGGTAAAGTCCAGAGTCCAGAACTTAACCTGATTTAGGCTACATTCCCACCAGGATAGTCCGAATAACTGTACGATCGAGTGGGACCGCCGAATAATTTCACACCTTACTGTCATACTGACCCTTGCCCCAGCAGATGGTGGTAGATCAGCAAGGGTTTAATTCGGAGTTTAAACCTAATCTGGTTTTCACCAGAATGTGTCCAGGACGAAGAGCAGGGAGCGCCAGATATCCACCATGTTGATGATCTATGCCACTTCCTGTCTCTGGTTCCCTGGATGCTCAGTTTGTTCCACACTGCAAGCAAACTAGAGTTTGCTTCTTTGGTCTGAACCGAGTCTGAATGAGCGTTCACACTGCTCCAAACGAACCGGACCATCCATGGAAGTGGACCAGGGTTGGTTGAAAGGAGACCAAACAGAACCAGTGTGGACAAACAGTGAGATGGGGAGAGTTACACGGTGAACCATTTCCATGGAGACGGAGAGGAACCAAGCTGCAGCATGGACGCAAACCAGGAGCCGCTGAGCAAGGCATCTGCCCTGCAGCACTACTCTGAGCTTTGTTGGTTTTAACTAAATGTAATCAGAGTATCAGCTTTGTTGGTTTTAACTAAATGTAATCAGAGTATCAGTGTGTCTGCAGAGAAACAGCTCAGTTCTCAGGTTTACTGCAGGTTACATCACTGTTAATGGGAGAGGAAGGCAGAGGAAGAGGAGGGTTAAGGCAGTCAGACATGAAATTAAAAACACCACGGGGAGGGACGGAGGCACATTAAGCCGAGGAGACTCAGCTTCAAAATACAGCCTCTAACTAATCTGCTCAAACCTCCAGAGAGTTCATTTGTTCATCAGGGATTTTTCTGTAATCATTTCTACCGAACCTGAAGTCCTCAGAGTGGTTGCAGCAACACGACAGCAACCACATGGAGACAACAACAACACGGAGACAGCAACAACACGGCGACGGCAACATGACAGCAACAACACGGAGACGGCAACATGACGGCAACAACACGGCGACGGCAACAACACGGAGACTGGAACACGACAGCAACATGACAGCAACAACACGGAGACGGCAACAACACGGCGACGGCAACATGACAGCAACAACACGGAGACGGCAACATGACGGCAACAACACGGCGACGGCAACAACACGGAGACTGGAACACGACAGCAACATGACAGCAACAACACGGAGACGGCAACAACACGGCGACGGCAACATGACAGCAACAACACGGCGACAACACGTCAACAGCACGACAGCAACAACACGGCGACAGAAACACGATGGCGTTATCAACAACGCATGCGGAAACACAACACCATCTTTATATAAAAATCTTTGAGCCGTTGATCGTGCTCACACGGTTTTCATGTTGTCTTTCCAGCTGTGAGCTGCAGGACAATCCCCAACTCCTGGAAAATATTTAATCTGACCTGATCAGGGTGGTTTTATTGATCATATTAAACTGATCAAGAAGTAAAACCTGAACCATCTCGGAGCAGATGTTGGAACCGAACACCCTGATGATCCGCCTCTGACTCACCTCTGCGGCTGTCCATCACGTACGTCTCAATGATGGCGCTCTTCCTGCAGATGTCTTCAGCCATGGACGAGCAGCTCACCTCCAGATGTTTCACCTAAGGGAAAACCACTGATAAGAGTCGAGGAAAACTCGTCTGGACGTACAGCTGGATCAGAACATTTCTGCCAACACATTCTGGATCCTGTGGACAATAAGCTCCTATTGGCTCACAGAGCTGTCAATCAAAAGCTGAAATTACTGCAGATGAGACAGCTGAAGAATTTTTTATCTGCAGATGGATTAGCTATAAAGTTTGGTTTTCATAGTAACAGAGGGCTCCTCACCTTCTCCTCCAGCATCCACTTCTCCTGCTGGACCTCGGCGAGCCGCTGGAAGAGCTCCCCGACCTCGTCATCAGATAGCTCGGCCGGTCGCTGGGATTGAGGGCTGCCTCCTCCGGACTGATGGACAGAGAGACGGACAGCGGTCAGGTGAAGGACAGCGAGGACAGAAGGGACAGGAACCTCCACCGTCATGTGACTCTGCTACTCATGACGAGCAATCATCATCAAACTGACCCGACAGAGTTTCTTCTGTTCCAACAGAAACCTCTCAGATCTATTTACAGGATGTTTATTAATAGAAAAGACCTAAAAACAGAATGGAGACAATAACTGTTGCCATGGAAACAGCTTTCATAACAACAGAGGGACGGAGAGAAAGGTCCAACTGACTAAGCCGAACTGCAGAACTGGATCAGTTCAGAACTGCTGGGGATCTACCGAAAGATACCGAAATCTTCTAAAAACAAAAGAAAAAAGTTTGAACTCAGATCAGCTGATGTTTACTATATAAATACAGAAAACATAAATAACCTGAGACGGGTCAACAAAGCTGAGCTGAGACCATCAGAACACCCACCTTGTTCTGATTGGTTGGCTGGGTTTCCTTCATCATGTCCCTGTAGGAGAAGGACGAGACGGAGGATGAGTCTCCGGTCTGCTGAGTCCGACTGGGACTGTTGATCTCGGACAAAACCAGCTCTTCCAAACCTGAGACACAAACAACCAATCAGATCAGAAACCAGTTTAAGAACCTGGCCGGTCCAAGAGGAACTGGTTCTGAAGTCCTGCCTCACTGTGGACCAGTGGGCTTTCCCTTTCAGCCCTTAGCCGTCCCTTTAAGACACCATTTGTCCTTTAAAGCCCCCAAATGTCCTTTTAAAACAGCAGATCACCTCTTTATAGCTCCGGCCGCCTCTTCAAGGCCCCCGGCTGTACGTTTAAGGCCTGACTGTCCCTTTAAGGCCTGACTGTCCCTTTAAGGCCCCGACTGTTCTCTTAAGGCCCGACTGTCCCTTTAAGGCCCCGACTATCCCTTTAAGGTCTGACTGTTCCTTTAAAGCCCTGATTGTCCTTTTAAGGCCCCAACTGTCCCTTTAAGTCCCTGACTGTCCCTTTAAGTCCCAGACTGTCCCTTTAAGTCCCAGACTGTCCCTTTTAAGGCCTGACTGTCCATGTAAGGCCCCAACTGTCCCTTTAAGGCCTGACTGTCCCTTTTGAGCCCTGACTGTCCCTTTAAGGCCCGACTGTCCCTTTAAGGCAGGTGCAGGATAAGCATCTACTTTAAAATGTCTTATTTTCAGCTTTGTACAGAGAGTCCTTTAAACATTCAGCACAGATCATTGATAAAACATGAAGCAGAGGACTGCCCCACACGGTGTATGTATGTGTGTGTGTGTGTGTGTGTGTGCATGCACCTCAGTGCTGGGAATCAGAGTGAAGAATTAAATATTGAGCAGCAGGTCCTGCACCGAGCCAGAACCTCCTGATGCAGGTTTTGCATGTCACTGATTATCAGACCCATTGGTCCCATTGCGATCACATCGGTCACACACACACACACACACACTGATGACTGCTGCATTTGTACGTCCAGCATATTTAACTCCTCAGGATGTTTCTGGAGGACTTTTCCTTCATGCGTTATCCAGGACATCAGAACAATGATCTCCAGGTCTCAGAACCAGCTGATGCTCCAAAAACCTACAGACCCTGAACCCATCCCAGACGCAGACGGTGATGTGGTAGTTTCAGGTGAGTTTACCTGTCCTGGTTTTACTGTTGGTCAGGATCTCCTGGAGTCTCTCCTGCAGCTTGTCTGCTCGCTTCCTCTCCAGCTGCAGCTGCCGCTTCAAGTCCTTCAGCTGCACACAGATTTACTTCATAATTATTATTTTCACACACGGCTGGTGTCAAATCAGCCTGCAGAATTACTGACTAGCTGCGCTCTCCATCCACCGCCTGTCAGACAGCAAGCAGAAAGCTGGTCTGATCAGACGGCAACTCACCGCTGAGCTTCCCTTCTTCTCCAGGATCCTCTGACCGTCCACCGTGTCTCTGATCTCCTGCAGGTCACAAACACATCCTGCTGTTAAACTGGAAAACATTCCCAAGGAATTCATTTTAGGCTGGTCTGATTATCATCCATTCATCTTGATTTTCCCCGGCTCATTTCCTTCCACCACCCGTTTCAACCCGATCAGCTGATCAGTGTTTATTCATCCATCATTCATCATCTGAAGAGAACTCGGCCCACTTTCATCATTTCTTCTTTTCGTTTTCTGATAATTAGCAGTTTATTTTTAGCTTGTAACCAACTTATTACTTACTTAACCAATTACTTTCAACCACCTGGTTGAAAGTTTTCATTTGTTCTTCTTTTTGGTTTTCTGTGACTGTCAATGTTGACCTGCAGTACCACTGATGACCACTAGGTGTTTCTACTTTTCCAGCTTTTTTCTGTCAGAATTTTCCGTTTCCAGATTAATGGAAGTGTCTGTACGGTTAACGGTAAAATGTCCAGGGCATGTTCTTAGTGTACCGTGTTGGAACTTGGAGAGCCTGTTATCTTGTGAAGTGGTAGGTGATGTAAAAGGCCTGAGAACCACAGACATGAAGCAGATGTTCGGTTCTGACCCGGTGTAGCGCTGCAGGGTGACGGCGTTCTGATTATCACCTGTTTGAGTTTCCCGATGGTGTCGCCATGTTCATCCCTCTGTTTCTCCACCTCCACCAGCAGCTGCTTCAGTCCCTCCACCTCTTCCTGCTTCTCCTGCAGGATGCAGAAACAAAGCTGCAGGAAAACTCAAACTTTCCTCCTCCAGAAACCCGCCCCCCACCCGGCTCTTAATCCAGCTGGCCGAGGGATTTCTCTAAGGAATGGAAGTCAGTTTAATTCCCTCTAATCTGCTGCTGCTAATTAATTAAAGACGTCCACAGGCTGCAGCCGAACTCAGAAATAAAACCATGTAATCTGGAGGAAACCACCAGTGAAACAGCTGATTCTCTGTAATATCACACACACACAGTTTTTTAGTCTGGAACATGAAAACCTGCAGGTTTAATGAACAATGCTGGAATCTGAGGCGGATCTCTTGCTATGTGAGCTAAGCTATGTGAATACTGGAATGGACATGTCCCCTGAACGCACCATCAGCCTGAAACTGAGACGTCAGACGCGCCCGACATGCCCACTAATTAGACGTCTTCCATCATTAATTAACTTTTCCTATTAAGTTTCAGCGTCCTGCTCATCCTGCAGATAACACAAACGCTAATCAGCTCAAACCGTCTCTGAGGAAACACTTTCTCCACACACACAGTCATCCTGATGATCTGATTGGCTGAGAGCTCACCCCATCATTTAACTTAAATAATTCCTGGTTAACGTTCACACGGACTTCAGGATTCTGCTTCTTTGGATGTAAAATAGCTAAAACGATGCTGGAAGCCTGAAATAAATAAATCAAAACAAATAAATTTAACTAAAATAAATTAATGAAAAAAATAAACTGAAAGGAATAAAATAGAATATTCAAAGGAAAACAGATTTTTCGAAAAACAAACTAATTATATAAAAATGAATAAAAGTTCATTAATTATATGAAAAAATGAGTAAACAAAAAATTAAAAATGAAAGAAACAAAAATGAATGAAAGGAAAAAGTTAAAGGACCACAGATCCTCACGTCTGTGCTGCTAACACGCTTTAACCGCCTCCAGTTACCGTGGAGACGACCACACTTTAATTAGAAACACACTCAATTACAGTTCACATGCTAACGCACTCCTACGCATAGTTGAGTCACGTGACCACCTGAAGTCTCACCAATCAGCTGTTTCCTGACACACCTGTCTCAGGTTGGACGCCATGGCAACAGGAAGTGTGTGAGTGTGAAGGCGGCTTGTTGTTTGTTTAAACTCTGGTTTCATTCTGTTCTTTGTTTAAGGAACCTAAAGACCTGCGGTCAGGAGGAGGCTGAAGGTGTGTTTGTACCTGCAAATCACATCAAACTTTATTTATAAAATGCTTCCAGTGCTGAAGCAACTCATTAAAGTTTCTTTCACACACACACACACACACCAAGCAGCTGGCCAACATGGCTCTTTAAAGATGTTGGATGTAGCAGGAAGGTTCGGTTGTGAGACCGTTGACGTGGTTTTGTACCTGGAGTTGTTTGATGGTAGAAGTGTTTGGACAGGGATGCAGGTGATGGAGAGGAGGGTGTGACTGGGGGAGATGCGTCCTGGCTGGTGGGCGGAGTTACTGATGTTTGTGACACCTGGGAAGCTGTGGGGCACCTGTTCATGCGGACATGCCGGACAATGAACGGAGTCTCCCACGATGAGCACGCGGCGCCAGCTCCAAGCGAGACCCTCCGTGCCTTCGCGGCCGTAGAGCCACAGGGTGAAGCGGAGGTCTCTGCAGGAGCGGCAGTGGTGGAGGCGTTCCTCGCCGGAGCGACGCCGGGAGTGGAGGCCGAGGATCCCGCATGACTGACCGCTGGAGTGGCGGCGTTCCTGGTCGGACCACTGGCTGGATTTCCCGCTGCTAGGGTGGAGGCGACGCTCCTCGTTGCACCTAGAGCGGGAGTGGAGGTGGAAATCACAGCTGCAGCAACCGCAGGTGGAAATGCGGCGGTTCGAGCCCCGGCAGGAGACCCAGGGTGACCACCGTGTCTTTCAGGAGCTGCCGATGCTGTGCTGAAGATGAGCGGCGGGACTCTCCATCAGTGCGGATGCCGTCAGAAGCAGCCGCCTGCTTCGGGCCCTCATTCCCGGTTGCCGCTGGATCCCAGCTGGGTGGTGGAGCGGTCCGCCCGTCCTTGGTCGGAGTGCCGACACAGCATCAGTCCACCACTTCCTGCGACAGACCACCTCTGACCAAAGCTGGCGTTTATTGTGGAGCTCGAGGACGGTACAGCGTCTGGATCCCATGGTGCCGCCGTATCCAGGAGAGCAGCCTTTAATGAGGCAGCGAATGGAGCGCTGCTGGTGGGCCAGGTCCAGCAGATTGTGGATATCTTCTTGTGTTTGTAGACTCCAGATCGTAGTTAGGCGGTGCTGAGGCAGATATGTCAGGTCCGTCCAGGACTTGAACCAGATAAAACCTGTTTCTGTATTAGACTTAGAGGTTTTAATCCTGGTAGAAACAAAACATTAGGAACGGTCCAGGTCCTCCAGAACCTCTCATCTGTGGGAACGAAAACGCCACGCTCACACAACGCTGTCTCAGATTGGACGCCATGGCGACAGGAAGTGTGTGACTTGTTTACAGTGTGTAAAGGTGTGTTTGTACCTGCAGCTGCAGGGAGTGTTCCTGCTGCAGCTTCTCCGTCTCCTCCTGATGCTGCAGAACCTTCTTCTCCATGTTCTCCTGCTCACACACAAACAGCAGTCGGGGTTAAACCAGGTAGCAACCTGGTCCTGGTCCTGTTCCTGGTTCTGGACTCACCTCTGCCTCTTTGAGTCGTCTCTCGAACCATCCTTTGGTTCCCTCCATGGACTGAACCTGAGCCTGCAGCTCGTCCACACGCTGCTGTAAACCCTCCAGCTCCTTCGTTCGAGCCTGGACACACCCACACCGTCATCATCATCCTGATGTCACATGACTCACCTGGAGGACTTCCTTCCTCTGTACCTTTTCGTCTCGAAGCTGCTGTCGGATCTCCTCCTCGGAGCGATTTTTGTCCTCATGGAGTCCTCTGAGCTCCTTCTCATAACGAGCTCTGACCCCAAGAACCTGAGAGGAGGCGAGGAAACGAGATGAGGAGGCAAAACAGGAAACAGGAAGTAAATCATCAACGACTAATTTAACCCCCGGGGTAGAAATGCTGTTTTTACTACTTTTCTTTCAGCTTTAAACCAGGTTACCTGCCTTGTTTGGTTTAATGCTGTGAGCTCGTCCTCATGTGATTTTAGTTCTGAGCTCCTGTATTAACACAATAAACCGTTTCCTGCTCAGACTTTGTTTTTTGTGTGATTTTAGGTGCTGTGTGGAAATACCGGAGGTCATAATGAAAGAAATAACTGACAGCTGGGTAAACTGTTTCACCGTGAAGCTCAAATGTAAAGTAGTCCAGTTCTACTGCAGACCAGCGAGGTTGGACCCCAGCAGAACCAGAGATGAGACACGAAGACTGACCTCCTTCTCGTGCTGCAGTTTCAGGTCCGACAGCGCCTCCTTGTGGTCCGACTTCTCCTGGTTCAGCTGCGTTGCCATGTCATCCAGCATGGCCTTCCTCTTCTCCGCCGTCTGCACACACACATGCATGTTGATGCTCAGCCGTGTTTTTTCATGTCAGGCTTCCTGCTCTACATAAGGTCCGGTCAGTCCTGGTCCTGCTGGATCCAAACCAGATCCAAACCCTTCTAAAAGACAGGGATGACTTTGTTTATAGGTCAGGGCCTTTCCAGTACGAACTGGTGCGGGAAACATTCACATATTACCACCGTGTTGGTTTAACTGATTTAACTTTGTGTTTAAAGGTGTCATCACCTGGTCTTCTCATGTGTCCACTGTCCTCGAAGTGTCTTTAAATCATTTCTGAAGACTTATTAAAAAAAATCAAACATAGAGCTTGTTCTGACCCTTTGCTCATACCACAACTTTGTCTCTTGACTAATTTAAATAATGCCAATGAGGTGCGCACTGATTGGCCGCAGGGAGGCCAGAGTCGGAGGGGGGCTGGCCCAGTTTCTCCAACAGCTTAGTGATGGCAAGCGAACCTGACCGAGCAGCAGCTTACAGACTCCGAGCCTGAGAGTTAAAATACCGAGATGGTGGATGAGGCACGTTTACAACTAAATGTTAACGTGGCAGAGTACCTCACCCCACTTACAAAACACACGGGCTCATTTGTACCTTGCAGGGGTTAAACTTTCAGGCTCGTCCCTTAGCGTTAGCGTTAGCGTGAGCATTAGCTGCGTCAGCAGTAAAGCGTGACTTTAGGCGGGAAAGAGGGGCTGGTTCAAGTGGCCTCCTGTGATGATGAAGTCAGGAGCAAATTAAAATCACGCCTTAGCGAGTGTTTATCATTGTTGGCGGTTCTGCTGTGAACAAAGAGCCCAGACGGAAAACTCCACCGTCTTCTATAATAAAATAACTGAACCAAATCCAGTTACAGTTTAAAAACTAAAACCTTGTTAAATATGACTTGATGCACCACAAAGACATTCACACATCACATGTAAGTGAAACTGTAACAAGAGGCCGAGCAGGCTGATAGTTCACGGAATAAAATCCGGCTCCTACACAAACACACTTACAAGCTCAGGATTATAAACTAATCTACCAAATACTAGATTTCACTACAGAAAAAAGGAGGGAATTGGAAAAAATTGATGGAAATTTGATTAATAAAATGATGCGATAAATTACTATAATAATAATAAAAAGTTACAACTGTTAAAAACTGTAAATAAATTTATAGTTTAGATTTGTTAGCTAGCAGCTAGCTGAGTGTCTTCTTCTGCTTATTGGAGCTTGTTGAACAACTGACACAAGAAGCTGAGCTTCTCATGGATAACAGTAATGTCTCTCATGTCTTCAATGGATAAGTTGCGCAGTCCTGCGGCCCTCACAGCCCTCTAGGTGGCGCTCAGCTGATTCTGCTGCGGCCCCGTGAATAAGAATAACTGCGATAGGTAACTATAAATCTGAGCGAACCTAAATAACCTGTGGAGTTGCCCAAGACTCCATTCTGGAGCCACTGCTGTTCAACAGCTACATGCTGCCTCTCCCTGCGTTTGTCCAGGACGGTGTCCCTGCAGGACTTTGTCCCTACAGGACAGCGTCCCTGCAGGACCGGCTTTGGACGTCCCTGTTTGGATGAAATGGTGCACGTGCACATGGACATGTACCTTCTTGGCCTCGTCCAGCTCTCGCAGCAGTTTTTCCTTCTCCTGTCCTTCTTCTGTCAGCTGTTCCAGCAGCTTCCTGTTGGCGAAGCTGGACTCCTGCAGAGGAAACGAAGCAGACTGTGACTGCCGTGTTCACTGGAACCAGCTCAAACCGGAACGTGGGAGCGTCCGGCGGCGTACCTGCAGCTGGGAGCTGAGGTCGTCTTTCTGGGCCAACAGACTGTCGTGCTGGAGGCGCCTCTGCTGCAGCTCGGCCGTCAGCGCCTCCTGCTGCTCCCTCAGCAGGTTCATCTCCTGCGTCTTCACCGTCTGGATCTGCACACGTTTCAATAACTTTATTCATCCTCACAGTTTCTACAGGAACGCCTCAGCAGAGACGCAGACAGACACAGAGCTGCAGGTCACATGACAGGACGAGGCAGGAAAGGATGATGATGGTGAAGGAGAGATGAAGATGGAGCTGGGTTGACCACAGCATCTTTGATCCAGTTTCCATCAACGGTTTTAGTGGATTTAACGGAAACTAAAATTCAGAAACGTTCTGTTGATGTTCAGACGTACGGAGGACCGGAAGAGACAAATTAAATTATTTAATTGTGAACAATTTATTCACTTCATATAATTCTCAGATTTATTTATTGATTTACTTCTTTTTCTTTACTTTTCTATGAATGTTTTCTTTGGATTTTTAGTCTAATTAAATCATTTTAATAACCACATTTTAACGGTTTTATTAGTGTTTCATTTCTTCTTTAAATGTTTTCATATCCAATTAAACATTCTTACTTTTTAAAACAAATGCTTTGTTTTTAATTACTGTATTTTTTTCATCTTGAAAACTTATTTATTCAAATTTCAAAATGTTCTTAATTTTCTTTTAAATAACTAATTTTTAAATGTTTTTAGTGTCATTTCCTCATATTCAGAATTCTCATGTTAATGAAATTTATTTTACTTTTTTCACATTTTTATTGAGTTTTTTTTTTTTTTTTGTCTCTTTCAGCTTTCCATACAGACGATGAAGCTTCAGCTTCTCAGCGTAGGAATCATACGATCAATCACACGATCAATCACATGATCAATCACATGATCAACGATTAATCACACGATCAATCACATGATCAATCACATGATCAACGATCAATCACACGATCAATCACATGATCAACGATCAATCACACGATCAATCACATGATCAACGATCAATCACACGATCAATCACACGATCAATCACACGATCAATCACATGATCAATCACATGATCAATCACATGATCAACGATCAATCACACGATCAATCACACAATCAATCACACGATCAATCACATGATCAACGATCAATCACACGATCAATCACATGATCAATCACATGATCAACGATCAATCACACGATCAATCACACTATCAATCACACGATCAATCACACGATCAATCACACTATCAATCACACTATCAATCACACGATCAATCGCACAATCAATCACACGATCAATCACATGATCAACGATCAATCATACGATCAATCACATGATCAATCACATGATCAACGATCAATCACATGATCAATCACATGATCAACGATCAATCACACGATCAATCACATGATCAACGATCAATCACACGATCAATCACATGATCAACGATCAATCATACGATCAATCACATGATCAATCACATGATCAACGATGAATCACACGATCAATCACACGATCAATCACACGATCAATCACACTATCAATCACACGATCAATCGCACAATCAATCACACGATCAATCACATGATCAACGATCAATCATACGATCAATCACATGATCAATCACATGATCAACGATCAATCACATGATCAATCACATGATCAACGATCAATCACACGATCAATCACATGATCAACGATCAATCACACTATCAATCACACGATCAATCACACTATCAATCACACGATCAATCACACTATCAATCACACGATCAATCGCACAATCAATCACACGATCAACGATCAATCACACGATCAATCACATGATCAACGATCAATCACACGATCAATCACACGATCAATCACACGATCAATCACATGATCAATCACATGATCAATCACATGATCAACGATCAATCACACGATCAATCACACAATCAATCACACGATCAATCACATGATCAACGATCAATCACACGATCAATCACATGATCAATCACATGATCAACGATCAATCACACGATCAATCACACTATCAATCACACGATCAATCACACGATCAATCACACTATCAATCACACGATCAATCGCACAATCAATCACACGATCAATCACATGATCAACGATCAATCATACGATCAATCACATGATCAATCACATGATCAACGATCAATCACATGATCAATCACATGATCAACGATCAATCACACGATCAATCACATGATCAACGATCAATCATACGATCAATCACATGATCAATCACATGATCAACGATGAATCACACGATCAATCACACGATCAATCACACGATCAATCACACGATCAATCACACTATCAATCACACGATCAATCGCACAATCAATCACACGATCAATCACATGATCAACGATCAATCATACGATCAATCACATGATCAATCACATGATCAACGATCAATCACATGATCAATCACATGATCAACGATCAATCACACGATCAATCACATGATCAACGATCAATCACACGATCAATCACACGATCAATCACACTATCAATCACACGATCAATCACACTATCAATCACACGATCAATGGCACAATCAATCACACGATCAATCACATGATCAACGATCAATCATACGATCAATCACATGATCAATCACATGATCAACGATCAATCACACGATCAATCACACGATCAATCACACGATCAATCACATGATCAACGATCAATCACATGATCAATCACATGATCAACGATCAATCACACGATCAATCACATGATCAACGATCAATCACACGATCAATCACACGATCAATCACACGATCAATCACATGATCAACGATCAATCACACGATCAATCACATGATCAACGATCAATCACACGATCAATCACATGATCAACGATCAATCACACGATCAATCACACGATCAATCACGCGATCAATCACACTATCAATCACGCGATCAATCACGCGATCAATCGCACGATCAATCGCACGATCAATCGCACGATCAATGACGCGATCAATGACGCGATCAATCACACTATCAATCACACGATCAATCACACGATCAATCGCACGATCAATCGCACGATCAATCGCACTATCAATCACACGATCAATCGCACGATCAATCGCACGATCAATCGCACGATCATTCACACGATCAATCACACTATCAATCACACTATCAATCACACGATCAATCACACTATCAATCGCACGATCAATCACACTATCAATCGCACGATCAATCACACGATCAATCGCACGATCAATCACACGATCAATCGCACGATCAATCACACGATCAATCACACTATCAATCGCACGATCAATCGCACGATCAATCGCACGATCAATCGCACTATCAATCGCACGATCAATCGCACGATCAATCGCACGATCAATCACACTATCAATCGCACGATCAATCACACGATCAATCGCACGATCAATCGCACGATCAATCGCACGATCAATCACACTATCAATCACACTATCAATCACACGATCAATCACACTATCAATCACACTATCAATCACACGATCAATCACACGATCAATCACACTATCAATCACACGATCAATCGCACGATCAATCGCACGATCAATCACACTATCAATCACACTATCAATCACACGATCAATCGCACGATCAATCGCACGATCAATCACACTATCAATCACACGATCAATCACACTATCAATCACACTATCAATCACACGATCAATCACACTATCAATCGCACGATCAATCGCACGATCAATCGCACGATCAATCACACTATCAATCGCACGATCAATCACACGATCAATCGCACGATCAATCGCACGATCAATCACACTATCAATCGCACGATCAATCACACGATCAATCGCACGATCAATCGCACTATCAATCACACTATCAATCACACGATCAATCACACTATCAATCACACTATCAATCACACGATCAATCACACGATCAATCACACTATCAATCACACGATCAATCGCACGATCAATCGCACGATCAATCGCACGATCAATCGCACGATCAATCGCACTATCAATCACACGATCAATCACATGATCAATCACATGATCAATCACATGATCAACGATCAATCACACGATCAATCACACAATCAATCACACGATCAATCACATGATCAACGATCAATCACACGATCAATCACATGATCAATCACATGATCAACGATCAATCACACGATCAATCACACTATCAATCACACGATCAATCACACGATCAATCACACTATCAATCACACGATCAATCGCACAATCAATCACACGATCAATCACATGATCAACGATCAATCATACGATCAATCACATGATCAATCACATGATCAACGATCAATCACATGATCAATCACATGATCAACGATCAATCACACGATCAATCACATGATCAACGATCAATCATACGATCAATCACATGATCAATCACATGATCAACGATGAATCACACGATCAATCACACGATCAATCACACGATCAATCACACGATCAATCACACTATCAATCACACGATCAATCGCACAATCAATCACACGATCAATCACATGATCAACGATCAATCATACGATCAATCACATGATCAATCACATGATCAACGATCAATCACATGATCAATCACATGATCAACGATCAATCACACGATCAATCACATGATCAACGATCAATCACACGATCAATCACACGATCAATCACACTATCAATCACACGATCAATCACACTATCAATCACACGATCAATGGCACAATCAATCACACGATCAATCACATGATCAACGATCAATCATACGATCAATCACATGATCAATCACATGATCAACGATCAATCACACGATCAATCACACGATCAATCACACGATCAATCACATGATCAACGATCAATCACATGATCAATCACATGATCAACGATCAATCACACGATCAATCACATGATCAACGATCAATCACACGATCAATCACACGATCAATCACACGATCAATCACATGATCAACGATCAATCACACGATCAATCACATGATCAACGATCAATCACACGATCAATCACATGATCAACGATCAATCACACGATCAATCACACGATCAATCACGCGATCAATCACACTATCAATCACGCGATCAATCACGCGATCAATCGCACGATCAATCGCACGATCAATCGCACGATCAATGACGCGATCAATGACGCGATCAATCACACTATCAATCACACGATCAATCACACGATCAATCGCACGATCAATCGCACGATCAATCGCACTATCAATCACACGATCAATCGCACGATCAATCGCACGATCAATCGCACGATCATTCACACGATCAATCACACTATCAATCACACTATCAATCACACGATCAATCACACTATCAATCGCACGATCAATCACACTATCAATCGCACGATCAATCACACGATCAATCGCACGATCAATCACACGATCAATCGCACGATCAATCACACGATCAATCACACTATCAATCGCACGATCAATCGCACGATCAATCGCACGATCAATCGCACTATCAATCGCACGATCAATCGCACGATCAATCGCACGATCAATCACACTATCAATCGCACGATCAATCACACGATCAATCGCACGATCAATCGCACGATCAATCGCACGATCAATCACACTATCAATCACACTATCAATCACACGATCAATCACACTATCAATCACACTATCAATCACACGATCAATCACACGATCAATCACACTATCAATCACACGATCAATCGCACGATCAATCGCACGATCAATCACACTATCAATCACACTATCAATCACACGATCAATCGCACGATCAATCGCACGATCAATCACACTATCAATCACACGATCAATCACACTATCAATCACACTATCAATCACACGATCAATCACACTATCAATCGCACGATCAATCGCACGATCAATCGCACGATCAATCACACTATCAATCGCACGATCAATCACACGATCAATCGCACGATCAATCGCACGATCAATCACACTATCAATCGCACGATCAATCACACGATCAATCGCACGATCAATCGCACTATCAATCACACTATCAATCACACGATCAATCACACTATCAATCACACTATCAATCACACGATCAATCACACGATCAATCACACTATCAATCACACGATCAATCGCACGATCAATCGCACGATCAATCGCACGATCAATCGCACGATCAATCGCACTATCAATCACACGATCAATCACACTATCAATCACACTATCAATCACACGATCAATCACACGATCAATCGCACGATCAATCGCACGATCAATCGCACTATCAATCACACGATCAATCGCACGATCAATCGCACGATCAATCACACGATCAATCACACGATCAATCGCACGATCAATCGCACGATCAATCGCACGATCAATCACACGATCAATCACACTATCAATCACACGATCAATCACACGATCAAGCTGCTGTTTCTGATTCTAGAAAAAAAACCCGGCCAGCTCGGACATGAAAGTCCTCTGGTTCTGGTCTTTGTCCTGTCAGAGACCCCGTCTCTCTGGAGTCCAGTTTCTGGGTCCTGAAAAACCCTGAACTGGACCTGGATGGTTCTTGTTTGTCATGTTACTTTTCTTTTCAGCTGAAAACACACAAACATAAAGTCATCCTTTACTGAGTTCCCGGACTGGTTTTGTTTCTATGGGAACGTTATTTCAGGTTCTTGAGGACGTTCTGGGGACGTGAGACTGACGTTTCTGCTGAGGATCTACATGAGGGTTCCAGGTAAAGTTACCTGTTCCAGAGCACACAGGTTCATCCTGAGTGCGGTTCTAGATGCGGGTTTTTAGAGATCACCTGCTGGAGAACCGGCAGACGGGCTGGGAGTTTTATTAACATCAAAGATAACAGAGAATAAACAGGTTCTGGAGGAAGAGCCACAATGAAACGCATAAATACTGCTTTTAATAAATGTGTCATTATTTATTAAAACTAGAAATATTAATAAATAATAAAATGTATGATTAATTCAAATAAATATAATTTATGTAAGGGTGGGAGTTAAAACAGATAAAACAAATTAAATTAATTATTAATCTAATAAAGGCATTTATTTTAAAATTTCATTAAGTGATGAATGTGTTTATATCTCATTTTAATAAGGTAATGACATAATTAATAACTCGGTGCTGTATTTCTGCTGATTTGTGGCACTTCTGTACCTCCTACATGACGTTTGTGTCAACCGGGTCAAAGTTCAGTTTGTACCGAGCCTGTTCCAGAACAGAGGTCCGGCGTTACGGGTCGGTGCTGGTTTGGGTTCATGATGACGCTTCGGTCAGGTCTTTCTGGAGAACCATGGTCTGTGTCCATCTGGTTCTGTTTCTAAGAACTGTTTCTTTCCATCAGTGTTTAATAAACGGTTCTGCTCTGATGGCTGGATGTAAACAGCTCTGTCTGGGTTCTAACTGATGTTCTCCATCTGACTACAAAAACAATCCAGTGTGGTGGTTCTGATGACGTCTGATGATGTCATGTTTCTGGACGTGTTATGGTTGTAGTGGTGAGCTGGTTCTGAAGGTTTAATGGTTCTGGTGGTTGATGTTTATCCTCTCCAGGAGGAGGAACATGGGTTTGTTACCTGTTCTAGAGCGGCTAGGTTGGTCCTCAGAGCATCGTTCTCCTGCAGGATGTTGTCCACCTGCTCCTGACTGAGCACGCTCTGATTGGCTGCCTGCAGTACCATCACACCGCCACCAGGGGGCAGCAGAGAGGCCAGATAAGGAAAAGAGAGAGCAGAGAGAGGGATGAAGAGCAGAGGCTGAGGGGAGAACGAAGCAGGAACACAGGAAGCAGCGAGCAGAGGAACGTCCACCTGTCAGAGTCAAACTGGACAACAGATTTCAGCCGACCAGTTTGATCTTTTCTGTTTCCAGTTTCACTCCGGCAGAAAGGAGGCGAGTCACTGAGCAGAAGCTGCTTTCAGGAAGTGGACGAGCGTGAGAAGAAGCTCAGAACTGTTTCACTAAATTCTTATAAAAACCAGGTGTGCCCCGAGCTGAGGCGGGCAGGCTCTGGGGGAGCCTGATGGGAGGAGTTACCTGGTCCTTCAGGGCGTGCAGAGCCAGCTCGTGGTCCTTGTCTTTGCTCTGCAGCTGCTCCCTCAGCTCTGCCATCGTCTGAAACACAAACACAGATGGTTTCATCTGTCAGCTGATCTCTGAGGCTTGTGTGGAGCTGTGGATGGTCGCCATGACGATGAGGCTGACCTGATTGGCTGCTGCGAGGTCTGACTGGAGCTTCTGGACGCGAACGTTGACGGTTTTCAGCTCTTCTTCTTTTCTTTGGTTGATCTCATCAATCTTTGTCCTGCAGAGAAAAAACGCTTCACGTTACAACAACAACAACAACAACAACACGCTACAGAATGAAACCAGTCTGTTTAAAGGTTTGTAGGGAATCATGAACGTCTGCAGCGGGAGGAAAAATCTGGAATAACTTCATCATCACATGATGCTGGAATCTTCCTCTCTGCCGCATCAACAACCAGCAGCAGGAGCGAAAAGTCAAACGTTCCATTAAAAATGCAGCAGAATGAAAAGAAGACGTTTGAGTTTGAGTAGAAACGCGTTCCTGACCTGCTGTCGTTGTACAGAGCTTCCTTCTCCGTCTGCAGGCGCTGGAAACTGAAGAAACAAAACTTTATTTATCACTGATTCTGTCAGCAAACAGTGAAATCCATCTACACTAAACAGCCAGGAAACAGTCAGTAAACAGTAAGTAAACAGCCAGTAAACAGTCAGTAAACAGCACCACTGCTGTTAAGTGAGCTTCATGTTCATGCAGCTTGTGCGCCCCCTGCAGGACTCCAGCAGAACTGAGCCCACAGCTGCAGCATCAGGTTTAAACAGTGAAACATGTTTTAACTGGATAACTAAATAAATTCACATTAATAAAATCTGAGCTTCAGCTCAAATAAAACTGAGGCAGTTGTCGTGGTAACGGAGCTTGTTCTGGTAGCAGGATGCTACGCTGGGCTCAGGTCGGATGGCTCATTTCAGGTTTTAATATAAAATAAAGAGTGGAAGAAGAAAGATGAACAACAGGCTGGTGATGAGCTCACCTGTCCTGCTTCTTCTTTAACTTGTCAGACAGCTGAAACACAAACAGACGGCTCATGTTATAGGCGTTCATCTTCTGTGTGAATGTTCTGATCCCACATCTTTACCTTCGTCATCTCTTCCTGGAGTTTGGTGATTTCAGCCTGTTTGGACGCCTGCAGGACCAGAAACAAGTTCAGCTTCAGGACGTCTCTACAGACGGTTCAGGTTTCATCTACAAACTCATCTACGATTATTTTATTTCACAGGTAATCACAGTATTAAACACCACGATTATTCAATCATAGAGATCTCTCAAAGGAAGGAAGGAACGCAAAGTTTCTTCCACGTGTTTCTGCTTGTGCTGCGTGACGCTGCAGAAGAGGCAGGCTGTGTCCGAACGTCCACCCGACCGCAACCCCTCCTTCACTACGTAGCAACTCATTCTCTTGGCGATTCGGACTACCGCCATCACCACGGTAACCACAACCCGCGTCTAGATGTCGTTCCAAATCCAATCCAAAGTTGTGTGTGAATATTTTTATTCCTTATGTTGTATTTTATTCTTTGTTTGTTTGCTTACAGGTAATTTCGTGCAGTTCAATTTCTTCGCCTCCCTGCTCCATGTTGAGCTTCTGCCCGCAATGCATTGTGGTCTATATTGACCCGTCAAGTGACCATCAATGCTCACTACTTTTCAAGATGCATTGTGGGTAATTTTGAGTGCCCTACTTTTTTCTCTCTGGACGTTCGGACACTCCGACAAAATGGTGTGACCCCTCTATAGGGCACTATGTAGGGAGCAGTGTGGACATTCGGACACAGCAGCAGTCTGAGAGGGACGCTACGGTGGCCTGAGGGGGACGCTACGGTGGCCTGAGAGGGACGCTACGGTGGCCTGAGGGGGACGCTACGGTGGCCTGAGGGGGACGCTACGGTGGCCTGAGGGGGACGCTACGGTGGCCTGAGAGGGAAGCTACGGTGGCCTGAGGGGGACGCTACGGTGGCCTGAGAGGGACGCTACGGTAGCCTGAGGGGGACGCTACGGTGGCCTGAGGGGGACGCTACGGTGGCCTGAGAGGGACTCTACGGTAGCCTGAGGGGGACGCTACGGTGGCCTGAGAGGGACGCTACGGTGGCCTGAGAGGGACGCTACGGTGGCCTGAGAGGGAAGCTACGGTGGCCTGAGTGGGACGCTACGGTGGCCTGAGAGGGACGCTACGGTGGCATGCCTGAGAGGGACGCTACGGTGGCCTGAAGGGGACGCTACGGTGGCATGCCTGAGGGGGACGCTACGGTGGCCTGAGAGGGACGCTACGGTGGCCTGAGGGGGACGCTACGGTGGCCTGAGAGGGACGCTACGGTGGCCTGCCTGAGAGGGACGCTACGGTGGCCTGAGAGGGACGCTACGGTGGCCTGAGGGGGACGCTACGGTGGCCTGAGAGGGACGCTACAGTGGCCTGAGAGGGACGCTACGGTGGCCTGAGGGGGACGCTACGGTGGCCTGAGGGGGACGCTACGGTGGCCTGCCTGAGAGGGAAGCTACGGTGGCAGGCCTGAGAGGGACGCTACGGTGGCCTGAGAGGGACGCTACGGTGGCCTGAGGGGGACGCTACGGTGACCTGAGAGGGACGCTACGGTAGCCTGAGAGGGACGCTACGGTAGCCTGAGAGGGACGCTACGACAGGAAGAGTTTTCCCTCCAAACTAAAAGATGAAGACGCTGATTAAACTAGCGGATTAGGAACCTGCAGCTTTTCCTGCTACATTAAAGACAAATACAACAGTTTGTATAAACGACTCTGATGTAACGTAACAGTGAAGTTAAATGTTAACTCGCTGTTTCATGTCCGACAGCAACGTGACGCGTTCACTGGCCGTTACGTTACACGGACGGGAAAAAGAAAGTAAACAGGTCGTTTGTGACGGACAGTTTTAATCGACCCGACATGAGAAGAAACAGCTTCTAATTCCAGGTTTACGTCTGGTTTATTTTCACTGCTGTAGTTTTATTTCTGTCCCAAACCAACAGCAGCTGGAAGTCTTCCTGGTTTCTAAACTCTCTCCTCAGGATGAAAAGTCGTTTTTATAACGTGGTTTACAGAAAGAAGCCTCCAGGTCCAGGTAGAGGTCCTTTCAATCTGAGCTGAATCCAGAGTTAATGTGTAGGATTTATTTATCCTAAGAGCAGATTTAGCTGGAATCAGACGTCTTAGTTTCTTTACTCTGTTCTTATATTAGTTCGTTTTTGGCAAGAAAAGACAGAAATAAGAAAACTAATGAGGAGTGTTCAGGTGATTTTACACGTTATAGAGCTGAGAAACTGATTTACGCATGAAAATCATGATAATCGTAGAAGAAAATCTGTAACGGGGACGTCTCTAGTTTCGTCTTCGTTGGAGCATATTTCAGGGTCATGTTAGATTCCCCGTCCTGATCCCATCCTCACTTCATCACACATCTCCATGACGACCGAAAACAGCTGATCTTCAGTCCAGTTCTTGTGTCATGTGACCTACCTCAGCATTTTCTCCTGTTTCCCTTCGGCTTCTGTACAGCCACGTTTCCATGGAAACCATTTTCAGACTGTCTGATCTTTGCTGGTTTTTCTACAGAATCCCAGTCCTTCACTTTAGAAACTCATCCCATCCCTCCAGCTTTATTCAGCCTGAATGACTCCTACAGTTACATTCTTTTAAAACCGGTCCGGTACCAGGACTGGACTGGAAATGAGGGAAAAGGTGGAAAATGTCCAAATAAAAACTTTGAAAGACCTTCAGAAAGATGGAGAACTATTAATCCAGACCAGTTTAAAGACAGAGATGAAGACATGAGGACTGGATCAGGACTCTGGACCAGGACTCTGACCCATAATACCAGATGTGCATTCTAATGTTTATTGATGTATTTCACAAAAAGAAAAAGAATAAATTAAATAATAAAAAATAAATTAACCAAATGAATCCGAATAAAATAGAAAAACTAAAATAAAAGAAAAAAGTAAATGAAATAGTATAAAAGTAAAAACTCGAGTATAATAAAACTAAGTAAAATTAAAAATAAGTTAAATAAAAATAAAACAGAATTAATAAAATAAAATAAAATGAAATAAAATAAAGCTCATTTTTATTACCAGCTGAGGATGGAAATTATGATCTGGGAATAACTAATTATTCCTCGCGTCTTAAACGTCTAAAACGACGAAATAACCAACGAACTCCTGACAGAAGCTAAACTTTCCATCTCTTCAGCTTCATCTCATCGGTGGATTTTACATCCAGATTCACATTTCAGGCTGAAAGCCCTGAAGAAGGGTTACTATGGAAACCTCCGTCTCTTTCTAGAAAACAGATTTATGTCCACTAATGTAAAAAATGACTTCACGGCTTCCTGGACGGTTTCAGGATAAAAGGAAGAAGAGATGAAGTAAATCTGGGTGCTTGTGTTCGTACCTCCAGGTTCTGGATCTGCTCCCTCAGCAGCCTCTTCTCCTCCTGCTCCGTGTTCAGTGCCATCTCCAGTTCTGGTCCAAAGCAGGGAGTTATTGGACAGAGAGCAGCCGACCAGCCTAGCGCTGCCTGCTTAGCTACAATCTTCTCTACGCTCTTCTCTGACAGGCCTAAAGGGGGCGCCGCACACAGCAGGGGGCAGTGGTTAGGCCAGACACACACTACGCCTCACGCTGCCTGACGTCAGCCGATCTGGAGGAACCACACCGGCGACGCCGGGATTTCCTGGCAGAGCTGCAGCGAGCCGGCTTTGTTGTGATGCGTTCACTGACGGCGTGTTCGTCTGACTTTTACCAGAGAACAATAACGGTGCGATCTCACTCAGACAGGCTTCTTTAACTGGAGGCTGATTTCACGAGTCAGAGACGACGAGTCCACCACGATGTCATCACAATCTTCCTGAGAAACATGACATAGACTGGACGCCATGATAGGGCCGAACAGCAGACGTCGTCCTTCCAGAAGAAGAAAACGCAGGAAGTCGAGACCTCCAGGATTCTCCTTGTTTTCATCAGCTTGGCTGTGCAGATGCTGGTCTGGTTCCAGTATAAGGAACTGGACTGATTCAGACATTCAGGAAGGATCTATCCCATCACAGAGACCAACTTTCTAAGCTGAACTCACATCAAACTGTGGAAATGCTCGTCTCAGTTACCCTGGTTGGTAAAAGTCACATGACTGAATGCACCAGGTTGACTCTGAACATCGTTACCGACGAGCAGGCGGAAATAAAACCTTCAGCTCCCGGATTTCACCGTGAATCCGACCGAAGGCGAGTAAAGAAATCTAAACGAAGTTTGAGGTGAGCAGGTTTGCCAGAAAGCGCCGCTGAAGTGTGAGCGCAGGATGGAAACCCTGACCTGTGAGATGGTTGTAGTGTGTGTCTGGCCTGAGCCAGCTAGCTGCTCTACGCTCGGAAAGCCAGGCCTCAGCTCCCAAACAGGAACCAGACTGACCCAGCTGGCCCCGTTTGAGAGGAACCAGAACCAGAAAGGACCACACTGGTTTCCCTCTGAGATATCCTCCAAACCATCAGTGTTCAGCAGCACGAGGATGATCCAGAACATCTCCTCGAGCTGGGCGCTCCATACGAGACAGAAAACGAGCTGAAAACATGTTCGTGTTTCTGAGGTTTCACAACCAACAACCACCACCAGAAAACGAGCCGCTTAAACGCCTCACCACCGCCGGTTTACACGGTTTACAGGGCAGCTGCTGATCATCTTCGTGCTGCAGGTTTGGATCTTCAGAACCGGTCCGGACCTCTGGATGAAGCTCCGCTGATGAGAACCGGCCAGGTTCTGGTGATATTCAGAGTTTTTATGTTTACTCAGACAGACGGACTCATCCACCGGGGAAAATAGTTCCTCCATCGTATCAGTCTGATGAAGAACTGACTGAAAGATCCTGAATACCACCAGAACCAAAGTTCAGCTCTCCATGAAACGGGCTGCAGAAAGTCCAGAATCAGGAGTGGAAATGGACCAACTGGTTCTGGTTTAACCCACAGCTGAGCCGGAAGTGCAGCTGCTGGAACCTGACGGAGGATTCATCCTGTTTCTCATCACCATCCAGTAAAAATCTGATCACTGTGCAGCTGATATGATCAATACATCAGGAATCGCTCCTCTGAGGAGAAATAAGGAACAACAGGAGCCCCGCAAAGAGCAGAAACTGCTAATAAATGAGGTTTTTACTGTTTTTGAAGGGTTCAAACTCATTAAAGGAACATTAATAATCTTTAATATGACGAGTTGTTTTCTATTTAACGAAACACGAAACAAAATAAATCCGAATTAAGCAGTTGAAGATGCATCAGGATGGATAAATAAGTTGTTTACTGATTGTTTTAACGAGGTAATGAAGTAAAGTGAGATAAAGCTGCAGCTTCTGCTCTCTGGCTGACATCGCTCACATGGATGACATCACAGTGATGACATCAGCGACCGATGACATGGGCTCAGCTTCGCAGGCGCTCCTGTTTTTCCATCGTTCCTCTGAGGCTGAAATCTGTGTGAGAACTCACCGTGCAGCTGTTTCTCTGAGCGCTGGAGCGTCTGCAGGACCAATAAAACCCAGTCAGACCAGTTCAGACCGGTTTAGCATCACTTTTCTGACCTTTCTTACAAACTTAAATAAAGTTTTAAAAAAAACTCACCTGTTCCTCTCTCTGATTGGTTCCCTCTGGCTCCTCCCCCCTACCTCCTGTCACATCAGAGACTCCATTGGCACCAGCTGACCCATCGGTTTCCGTGGTAGCGCTTTGGTTGCCGTGGGCAACCGCCTGCCTCTGCAGCTCCTTGTCGAAGCGCTCCTGGAGAGCTGCAGGAGAATCAGAGAACAGAGACATGAGTTCACATCACTCTGGACTCACCTGGACCGCCACACCTGCAGGACTCATCTGGTCTTACAGAAACCTGATCCAGGATCAGGCAAAGATCCACACTGAGACAAAGACACACATCTGTTTCTACAGAAGCCCAGAAGGAACAAACCAAAAACAAAACTGGATTCTTCAGCAGCTTTTCGTTTTTATTCAGGAGAGATGGACGGTAGGAAAAAATTAAATGAATTTAAATGATTCATTTTGTCTAAAATAACCTTTTTGTTCACCAGGACGAAACAAAGATGATTCCAGCCTGGGTCACATGACCACGTAGAAGGTTCCAGATATTCCCAGAGAGGAAATTAATTTTATTTTCCTCTGTTGTTTGTTTCCTGTTAGAACTTTTACTGAATTCCATGTTTGACTGAGGTGGCTCTCTGGGGTCTGACCGTGGACCTATGACCTTTGACCCTTCCCAGACGGACCTACAGACCCTGCAGACTGATATCAAAGTTCAGGTGTTAGTTTTCTAACTGGTGCCGTGTGACTAATGATTTAACTGAGTATCAATAACTAAAGCATCTCCCAGCGCTGCCCACAAGCAGCTGTCTGCTGATCTCTGAGATCACTGCAGATGTCTTTCCTCCTGGGCATGGTGTTAACACCCGACGAAGCTGAACATGTTATATAGGAGCTCACACTGATGACGATCAATGAATCAGAGTATTGATCATCGGCTCTTGGCTGATACTGACCCTCCGCCTTCGCGTTCATCAGGGATGATGCGGTAAAGCGCTCACCTTTCATTTTCTTCTGCAGGGCGGAGTTTTCTGCCTGGAGTCGGAGAAGCTCTCTATCTACGGGGCTGGAGGCGGAGTTTGCTGCAGGGCTGGACACTGAAGCTCCTCCCCCTTCCTTCTTCAGGCCCTGGTTTTCCTGTTCCAGCTGCTCGATCTGCGTGCACAGCTGGAAAAACAACCATGAGGTAAACTGTCTATCTACTGGGAGGCGGAGCTTGGCACTCTGCGCTCAGACATACTTTGGACAGTTCGGTCATCAGCGTGCTGTTCTGCAGCCGGAAGTCCTCCTCCTGACTGTGCAGCTTCCCCTGAAGCATCTCATTCTCGCTCAGCAGCGCCTCCACCTCCTGCACACAAACAACCAGGCGGCGCACACGTCAAATCGGAGCTGACCGCCTGCACAGCGCTCTGCACGTCTGCCCGGAGATCTGAGGAGCTCCGAAGGCTCATTAAGAAAATAAAATGGATGGAATGGAAAATAAAACCGGTTTAAGATTCAGAAAAACACTCAGGACAGTGACGAATAAAGTGTTACCTGCAGTGGCCATGGCAACCAGATCAGGAAAACTCACCTGAGCCTTTTTGCTTTTATTTAATGCCTAAAAGAAAGCAACAGAGAAAGTAATGAAGACAGGTGTGTGTTTGTGAGAAAAAGATGAGACATCTTCATTAATCCAAACAGGAAGTTCTGATCGTCACCTTCTGAGCTTTGATGAAATCTCTCTCCAGAGCCGAGTTCTTCTGACGGACGGCGTTCAGCTCTGTTGGTCACAGAAAAAAAAAGAGTTTAACCTGATGGAGGTTTAAACTGAGCTGGAACGCACCCAGTGCATGCTGGTCTGGATGCCACCGGCGTCACATCTTACTATCAGAAACAAAACAGAGAGAACATCAGCAGCAGCTACTTCCTGGTTAACATTGGGGTGCAGTACTGCCTGCAGGACACTGGAGGGCAGTGCTGCACCTCACACAGGAGAAGAACCACTGCTGTGACCTCCTCAAATTCAACTTCCTCTGGTAACTTTCACATAATAAATGTCCATGCACATGAAAACTGATACAAACTCATCAATCATTAATATTTTTTATTACTTAAAAAACTTTCAACCTTTTTAAAACTTCGAAACATCTGATCATTTGGAGCCTTTAATGTTTTAAATGTTAAATTACTTGAATGATTAATTATTCATATTAAAAAAAGAAACATAAAAACTGAATTTTTTCCATGTAATAAATATCAGGGAGATGAGTCTTGGAAATGTCAAAGATCAGCAGCAAAACTTATTAAACTGCATTCAGATTTTTATGTAGTATCAGATTCTCCTTCTGGGAGCCTTCAGGGACAAAAATGTCCCATTGACTTTCATTAAAACAACATATTTTAATCTCACAGTATTTCTGCTTTAAATCCATTCATTCTTTAAATTTGACGAGTTTCTCCAGGCTGTAACATCTGGGACCTGAAGAGCCTCCTCCGGCCTGGACTCCTCCGGTCTGGATTCTCCTGGTCTGGGCTCCTCCGGTCTTGTCTGGGCTCCTCCGGTCTGGATTCTCCTGGTCTGAATTCTCCTGGTCTGGGCTCCTCCGGTCTTGTCTGGGCTCCTCCGGTCTGGCCTCCTCCGGTCTGGATTCTCCTGGTCTGGGCTCCTCCGGTCTTGTCTGGGCTCCTCCGGTCTGGACTCCTCCGGTCTGGATTCTCCTGGTCTGGGCTCCTCCGGTCTGGTCGAGACTGTCATTAATTAAATGGATTTAAGGACTTCAGGTTCCTGGCTGAACCGACCGGACTTCAACGTTTCCTTCAGGTGGGAATGTGGGTGTTTTGACACCTACGATTTCCTGGTGAGCGGGTCCAACACTTTTCCAGTTTTTTTATTTGTCCGTGTTTCTGTGGAAATGTTTCTGCTTCCGTGGCTCCGTATCCCGGTGCTACGCTACGCTGGGCTCCTCCTCTCCTCCTATCCTGTTACTGCTTGTAAACGGCTCTCAGTGATTGGCCGGCGGTTTTTCTCTCTTCTTTCTTTCTTGTACTGAGGAGGAGGAAACGAACGAACCTTCTACACCACTGCTTCAGGTACTGTTACCATGTTAATCACAACAAACGTTTCATCCAACCAGAATTCTGCAGGCGAGCGTAGCTCCGCCCACGACCGCTGGGATTGGTTTAAACGAGTCAGAGCGTCTTCTTCTCTTCCAGTAAGAATGTACGTGTACTGTACCTGGAACTGTACTGTACATGGAAACAATTCTCTGCATCTGTCTTCTTCTGGGAAATCTCTTTTCATCCGTGAGATGGTGGGACCAAGTCCAACCGGAAAGCAAACAAACAAACAAACACACAAACAGCAGGAGGTGGTGAATGAGCAAAAATATTTACCTGCAGAGTTCTTCCTGAGATCATCGGACAGCTGGTAGTTCTGAGTCCGCAGCTCCAGCAGCTGGGCCTGGACACAACATTTACCACATTTTCAATAATAAATCCTTTTACCGCCTCTTTTTACACCCATGATGGACAACTCCGGTAACCATGGTAACCACACAGAAAGGTGGAAACAGCTGGAGGACATTCTAAGCATTTAAAATCTAAATATCCATCCATCCATTTTCTACACAGCTTAGTCCAACTCGGGTTGAGGGAAAGATGGAGTCCATCCCAGCAAGAACCAGGTGAGAGGCAGGGTCACCTGGACAGGTCGCCAGTCCACCACAGCAAACCCAAAAATTATACCAAATATCATCAACAACATCCTGCTACCATCCTCTTCATCAGCTCCACCTGTTCAACTTCCTGTTAACACAAATATCCAACCAGCCAATCACACGGCAGCACGCAGACGGGGTGAAGACGAACCTGCTGAAGTTCAAACTGAGCATCAGGAGGAGGAAGAAAGAGGATTTAAGTTACTCTGAACGTGGCATGGTTGCTGGTCTGAGTATTTCAGAAACTGCTGACCTTTACCCCAGCTGTCAGATTGGGAGGTAAAATGATGTAAAATGAATGTATGAATAGATGTAGCAGCATAAAGGTCGACCAGAAGAAGAAAGCAGAATTTATTACTAACAGAACTTTGTAGAAATAACACACAGATCAACAGTGACCAAACCTTTTCTCATCTCATCGTTCTCTCAAGTCTTGGCTTTCAGGAGAAAAAATATTGTTATTGAAACAAACACACAACAGAAACTATTTCCATGTTTCCACTTTTTCCTCATTTCCAGTTATTCCTGCTACTATTTACCTGCTATCCTCACTAAACCAACTCCAGCTCAGCTGCTTTGTGGCGCCACCGTGCATCAGAAACGTCTTCTTGGCTTTATTCCAGCCATAGAGGAGCATTATTTTTCTTCTTTTCACACACACATAGAACTTTCTGCTCACTGGTTGATCTTTGGCTGCTCCTGATTGGACGTTACCGTCAATCTAAGCTCTCTGATTGGTGGAAAGTCTGACAGGAAGTGGCTTCATCATCATGTCCAGGTCTAAATAGAGGTCTCTTAGCAACATAGTAGTGATGGTGATGTTTTTATGGTGAAATGTGATAAATAATGCTGTTATCATGGATCATTGTGGATTTACCAGATAGAGTCTCTGAATAAAACTACATTTAGTGGCTGGATTGTAAACCTCCTGGACGGGATAGAAATGCTGGAAAACTTCTGTAAATCAGCTAAAGGGTTAAATATCCATCACATTTACCCCACAGAGATACACACCACCGCTCCTGGTGGAGGAGATGGATGACCATGTCCATCCCTTTATGACCACAGTGGAGCATCTTCTGATGCTACTTCCAGCAGGATAATGCACCATGTCACAAAGCTCAGATCATCTCCACCTGCTTTCTAGAACATGACGATGAGTTCACTGGACTACAACGGCCTCCACAGCCACCAGATCTCAGTCCAGTAGAGCAGCTTTGGGATGTGGTGGAACGGGAGATTCTCATCATGGATGCAGCCGACAAACCTGCAGCAACTGTGTGATGCTGTCATGTCAATATGGAGAAAACCTCTGAGGAAGGTTTCCACCACCTGCTTCATCTATCACACCAGGATTAAAGAGGGGGTCTGACCCGGTACTAGAAGGTGGACCTGATGAAGAGGACGACCCGGTACTAGAAGGTGGACCTGATGAAGAGGACGACCCGGTACTAGAAGGTGGACCTGATGAAGAGGACGACCCGGTACTACAAGGTGGTCCTGATGAAGAGGAAGATCCAGTACTAGAAGGTGGTCCTGACGAAGAGGATGACCCGGTATTAGAAGGTGGTCCCGATGAAGAGGATGACCCGGTACTAGAAGGTGGTCCCGATGAAGAGGATGACCCGGTACTAGAAGGTGGCCCCGATGAAGAGGACGGTGTGTAAATATTTTATGTAAAATAACTGAAGACAAAGAAAAATGGAGACAAACTAAGGGTCTGATGAAGCAGGTTTACAGGATGCCGGTTTCCCAACATGGAATCGGGTCACATTCAGCGTTTCAACACCGACGCTTCTCGTTGGGAAACAACAGCAGGAAGCAGCCAGAAACCGTCACCCACACTTTCACAACTCTTCCAGGATCTTTCAAGACTCTTCAGTCATCACAAACATCTGACACGGGTCAGGTGACCCCAGAGGGAAGAAGCCAACGCTGGAGAGAAAGTGCTGCTCGTATCATGACACTGCCACTGCCGTGCTTCACCCAGCTGAGGCTGTTCGCTCGCAGGTCAGTCAAACTCTTTAAACAGCAAACTCAGAATCTGACCAGAAAATAATCAACAGTTTCATCTACTAATTCTTTCACATGTCCCCACTTTCAGTCTAGCTTCAAATCAATAAAGAACCATTCAGAAATAAACATGAAACTCAGGATTTGAATCCCAGATTAGTATGGCTGAACCACGCTTTCCTGTCACAGCTGTGTGCTCATCCGTGAGGAAATGCAGGACGAACATGAGCCGACAGGATGCTGGAAGTTCTGCACGAAGTTCCACCTTCACTACTTCCACCAAGGAGGTCATGTGACCAGCATCCGTCAGTCTGTCAGCCACATAACTTGTTATGCACAGTTTATGATTAATATTTCAGGAAATCAGAAATGAAAAAAGAACAAGTGATTAGATGTTGAGGGAGATGCGGATCACCGCCTGGACCCAGGATTCTTTTTAAAAGAGTCTTTGCTGTGGGGAGATAGGGATCATTGTGCCATCAGAGCTTCTAATTCACTAAAGTCATGTTGGAGGTCTAGTTACAGCCTGGTTACAGCCTAGTTATAGCCTGGTTATAGTCTGGTTACAGCCTGGTTACAGCCTGGTTATAGTCTGGTTACAGCCTGGTTATAGTCTGGTTACAGCCTGGTTACAGCCCGGTTACAGCCTGGTTAAAGCCTGGTTATAGTCTGGTTACAGCCTGGTCATAGTCTGGTCATAGTCTGGTTATAGTCTGGTTATAGCCTGGTTATAGTCTGGTTATAGTCTGGTTACAGCCTGGTCACAGTCTGGTTATAGTCTGGTTATAGTCTGGTTACAGCCTGGTTATAGCCTGGTTATAGCCTGGTTATAGTCTGGTTATAGTCTGGTTACAGCCTGGTTATAGTCTGGTTACAGCCTGGTCATAGTCTGGTTATAGTCTGGTTACAGTCTGGTTACAGCCTGGTTACAGCCTGGTTATAGTCTGGTTACAGCCTGGTCATAGTCTGGTCATAGTCTGGTTATAGTCTGGTTATAGCCTGGTTATAGTCTGGTTATAGTCTGGTTACAGCCTGGTCACAGTCTGGTTATAGTCTGGTTATAGTCTGGTTATAGCCTGGTTATAGTCTGGTTATAGTCTGGTTACAGCCTGGTTATAGCCTGGTTATAGTCTGGTTATAGTCTGGTTATAGTCTGGTTACAGCCTGGTTAAAGGCTGGTTATAGCCTGGTTATAGTCTGGTTATAGTCTGGTTATAGTCTGGTTACAGCCTGGTTATAGTCTGGTTATAGTCCGGTTATAGTCTGGTTATAGTCTGGTTACAGCCTGGTTAAAGGCTGGTTATAGTCTGGTTACAGTCTGGTTATAGTCTGGTTATAGGCTGGTTATAGTCTGGTTACAGCCTGGTTATAGTCTGGTTATAGTCTGGTTACAGCCTGGTTATAGTCTGGTTACAGCCTGGTTAAAGGCTGGTTATAGTCTGGTTACAGTCTGGTTATAGTCTGGTTATAGTCTGGTTACAGCCTGGTTATAGTCTGGTTATAGTCTGGTTACAGCCTGGTTATAGTCTGGTTATAGTCTGGTTACAGTCTGTTTATAGTCTGGTTATAGTCTGGTTACAGCCTGGTTATAGTCTGGTTATAGTCTGGTTATAGTCTGGTTACAGCCTGGTTATAGTCTGGTTACAGCCTGGTTAAAGGCTGGTTATAGTCTGGTTACAGTCTGGTTATAGTCTGGTTATAATCTGGTTATAGGCTGGTTACAGCCTGGTTATAGTCTGGTTATAGGCTGGTTACAGCCTGGTTATAATCTGGTTATAGTCTGGTTACAGCCTGGTTATAGTCTGGTTATAGTCTGGTTACAGCCTGGTTATAGTCTGGTTACAGCCTGGTTAAAGGCTGGTTATAGTCTGGTTACAGTCTGGTTATAGTCTGGTTATAGGCTGGTTACAGCCTGGTTATAGTCTGGTTATAGGCTGGTTACAGCCTGGTTATAGTCTGGTTATAGGCTGGTTACAGCCTGGTTATGTCATGATCTGTGGTATGTGGCTCAGTTTTTCCAGCCGCCCTGAACGCCTCAGCTCCACCAGCTCTTGATTAGGGCTGATGCGCTTCACCTGTCCCAAGCCCTATTTATACAGCTCTGCAACATTCCTCCAGTGCCAGATCGTCTTGGTTCTTCCCTGCACGTATCCCGCCTGAATTATCCTGCCTGCCTGCCCGCCTGACGCTGATCTGACTTTGGACCTGGACTCTGATTCTGCCTGCTCCCTGTCTGGTACTCTGCTTTGGTTGTTATATTGGATCACTTGGCTTTCTGACCCCTGGCTTGTCTAACAGGATTGGATTTCGGATCACGGACTGATATATCTGCCCCCAATCGGACCATTCACACCCTGCCTCTGCGGTCCTTTCATTCAGGTGCTTCTGCAGCAACCTGTATCCCTCCATTACCTCTCCTCTGTTCAGCAGCTTTCCTTCCGCAGTCTTCCCCCTGGCGGACCTTCTCCAACCCCTGGATTCCACACCCTGCGCCCGTTGAATTCCCACTGCTGGTACGTGAACTCTCAATCCCTCTCAGAGTTCTCCTCAGCTGCCTGCCTCCTAACTTCTACATTGTGTGTTCACAGACCCCTGAGCGGAGAAAAAACCGGATTGCACAATCTCATTATTCATCTCTGTACAATAAAGATCTTATACCTATCCCTGGGAACCTGAGTATTTCTGAGTCCAAACATCCGAGCCCTGACAGAACGATCTGGCCAAACAATGGACTCCTCAGATCCCAGGGATTGGAGAATCAGAGTAGAGAACGCTATTTGTCAGCAGGAAGCTGGTTTAAATGAACTTATCACACAGGTTAAGACTTTGGCAAGAGGGATCTCCACTCTGACTACGTCAGACGCCACAGAAACCCGCACACCCGTTAATCCTCCAACCGTAAACCCGGGCTACGAGCCTCGTATGGCGCCCCCTGAAAGGTATGCTGGAGACCCAGGTCAGTGCCGGGCCTTTCTGACACAATGTTCCCTACACTTTGAGTTACAACCCTCTTCTTTTCCCTCGGAGAGAGCCAAGGTGGCATTCGTTTTGTCCCTACTGTCAGGTCGAGCCAAATTATGGGGAACCGCTGAGTGGGAGAGGAAGTCAACTGTCATCGAAACCTTTCAAAGCTTCTCAGACGAATTACGCCGGGTGTTTGATCCTATCCGTCCCGATCGAGAAGCATCACGAACTCTTCTCTCCATTAGCCAGGGTAACAGAACGGTAACGGATTACGCCATCGATTTCCGGACTTTAGCAGCTGATTCTACCTGGAACTCTTCCGCTTTGTTTGACGCTTTCTACAGTGGTTTGTCTGATCAAATTAAGGATGAGCTAGCCGCCAGAGACCCACCAAAGGATCTAAATGCTCTAATAGACATCTCAGTTCGCATTGACCAGCGTCTCCGGGAAAGAAGGAGAGAGAGAGGGAGGATGCAGATCCCGAACGCCCACCGCACTCCTCATAGACCCGCTCCTCCACCCTCGGATAACCCCGCCTCTGCATCTACGCCAGACTCTGAACCTATGCAAATCGGTCGGTCAAAATGATCCCAAGCTGAGCGAGACTGGCGTATCTCTGAAAGACTTTGTCTGTACTGCGGCCAAGCTGGCCATATCGTTCGCTCCTGTCCAGTAAAAGGAAGGGCTCAGCAGGGGTTGGGAGGACCCTGCTGAGCCGAACTCTTGTAGATTCATCCGTCTCCCGTCCAGTCTTCCACATCCAAGTCACTGCAGCGGGTCAGGAACATGAACTCTCAGTATTCATCGACTCAGGTTCTGATTCTGAATTCATAGATAAAGAACTGGCTGAACAGCTGGGCTTCCACTGCTCCCCGCTGTCAAAACCCGTGCAGGTCCGAGCGCTCGATAACCATCTTTTACATAATGTTACGTCAATAACTGAACCCGTCCCGGTGCATATGGACAATTGCCATCATGAGATCATCCAGTTTCTCGTCATCGACTCACCACAGGTCCCGGTCATCTTTGGCATTACCTGGTTGCAATTACACAACCCCCAGATAGATTGGCGGGAGGGCAGGATAATTAACTGGGGCACTAACTGTCTGACCACTTGTCTCCGTTCTCTTTCCCCACCAGCCAACACGCTAGCTGCATCCACGGAGGCTAGTTACCCCTGTTTATCGCAGGTACCAGACCAGTATCATGACCTCAAGGAGGTTTTCAATAAGAGCAGAGCAGCCTCCCTACCACCACACCGTCCCTATGACTGTGCCATAGACCTCCTGCCGGGCACCACACCTCCCCGAGGCCGTTTGTTTTCCCTGTCTGCACCAGAGAAAAAGGCCATGGAACAGTATATCACTGAGTCACTCGCCGCTAAACTCATCCGTCCATCCTCTTCTCCAGCTGGGGCAGGATTTTTCTTCGTTGATAAGAAGGACGGCTCACTTCGGCCATGTGTGGATTACAGGGGCCTCAATGACATAACCATCAAGAACCGTTATCCACTACCCCTCATGTCAACCGCCCTGGATCTCTTACAACAGGCCACCGTATTCACCAAACTGGATCTCCGCAACGCATATCACCTGGTTCGCATCCGAGAGGGAGATGAATGGAAAACGGCCTTCAACACTCCTAATGGACACTATGAATACTTAGTGATGCCGTTTGGTTTAACCAATGCCCCCGCCGTTTTCCAGGCACTGGTTAACGATGTTTTACGAGACATGTTGAACAAGTTTGTTTTTGTTTATCTAGATGACATCCTCATCTTTTCCCAGAACCCCGAAGAGCACACATTTCATGTCCGTACTGTCCTGCAACGTCTCCTGCAGCACCACCTGTATGTTAAAGCTGAGAAGTGTGAATTTCACCGCCCTTCCGTCTCATTCCTGGGGAGCATCATCTCAGCTGACGGCGTGGAGATGGATCCTGCGAAGGTCTCTGCTGTTCGTGAGTGGCCCACACCAGTAAACCGTAAGCAACTCCAGAGGTTTCTGGGGTTCGCCAACTTTTATCGCAAGTTTATTAAGAACTACAGTGCCATAACCTCTCCTCTTCACCAGTTAACATCAGCAAAGAAACCATACACCTGGACCGATGATGCTGAGTCTGCTTTCCTCCAGCTAAAGCTGCAGTTCACCACAGCTCCAATTCTGCGCACTCCTGATCCGGCCAGGCAGTTTATAGTGGAGGTTGACGCCTCCGATTCTGGCGTCGGCGCTGTTCTATCCCAACGGAGCGTGGACGACTCTAAGGTTCACCCCTGTGCTTATTTTTCTAGGACCCTGATGCCGGCTGAACGGAACTACGACATCGGTAATCGGGAACTGTTGGCAGTCAAGTTGGCTTTGCAGGAGTGGCGTCACTGGCTGGAGGGCGCTGCAGAACCATTTCTCGTCTGGACTGACCATAAAAATCTCGAATACCTGCGCACTGCCAAGAGACTGACGCCCCGTCAGGCCCGTTGGGCCCTATTCTTTAACAGGTTTAATTTCACTCTGGCTTACCGTCCTGGCTCTAAAAATGTTAAACCCGATGCTCTCTCCCGTCAGACTATCTCCCCCGAGGATGAAGCTGAGGAGGCTGGGGACTTCATCCTCCCTGACCGCATACGTCTGGGTGTCAATCGTGTGCAGCTGGAGGAGGAGATCAACCAGGTCCAAACTGGGGCGGTTATACCCGCCGGGTGTCCCGCTGGACGTCTTTTTGTGCCGCCTCGCCTGCGATCCAAGACCCTCGTACTCTGTCATTCCTCTCGTCTGGCCTGTCATCCTGGCTCTACGCGCACCTACCATCTGCTCTCTCAGCGTTTTTGGTGGCCCTCCTGTCGTCAGGATGTTCGGGACTTTGTGGCTGGCTGTCCTGTCTGTGCCCGTTCCAAATCATCCCGAATGCGGCCTGCCGGCCTCCTACATCCCCTGGCCATCCCCCATCGACCCTGGTCCCACATAGCCATGGATTTTGTAACTGGTCTTCCTTCCTCCAATGGTATGACAGTCATTCTAACCATAATAGACCGTTTTTCCAAGATGGCCCATTTCATTGCTCTCCCCAAATTACCCACAGCCAAGCAGACTGCTGACCTTCTAACCACCCATGTGTTCCGCCTTCATGGCATCCCCGTGGACGTGGTCTCGGACCGGGGTCCACAGTTCGTCTCAAAGTTCTGGACCGAGTTCTGCCGCCTGCTGGGGATTCAGGTCAGCCTGTCCTCGGGGTTCCACCCGCAATCCGACGGTCAGTCTGAACGAGCCAACCAGACGCTGGAAACCTGCCTCAGATGTTTATGCTCCGAGAACCCCTCTGCCTGGTCCCACAACCTGGCCTGGGTGGAATATGCGCACAATTCACTACCCTCCTCTGCTACAGGCCTGTCCCCGTTTCAGGTGGTCAATGGGTTCCAGCCTCCCTTGTTCTCCCCACAGGAGGGTGAGGTCAGGGTCCCCTCTGCGCACGCGGCGGTCCGCCGCTGTCACCGGGTCTGGAGGCGTGCGCGCGCTGCGCTCCTGCGGGCCTCCCAGCGTTATCAGACGGCGGCCAATCGTCATCGCAGGGCGGCTCCTCCCTACCAGGTGGGACAACGGGTTTGGCTGGCCACTAAGGATCTGCCGCTGCGTGTGGAGTGTAGGAAGCTGGCGCCCAGGTTCGTGGGTCCGTTTCCCATCACCAAGGTCATCAACCCTGCAGCGGTGCGCCTGCGTCTCCCTGGGGCCATGCGGGTCCATCCTACCTTCCACGTCTCGCGGGTTAAGCCCGTCTTCTCCTGTCCTTTGGTGCCCTCCTCCAGACCCCCTCCGCCCGCCCGGTTCGTGGGGGGTGGGCCGGTGTACACTGTGCGCCGGATCCTGCGCTCCCGTCGCTCTGGTCGCTCCCTTCAATATCTGGTGGACTGGGCAGGCTATGGCGTGGAGGAGCGCTCCTGGATTCCTGCACGCTTTGTGGTTGATCCTGCGCTTCGGGCCCGCTTCCATCGGCGTTTTCCTGCTCAGCCTGGTGGGTCGTCGTGAGCCGACCCTTGTGTGGGGGGTACTGTCATGATCTGTGGTATGTGGCTCAGTTTTTCCAGCCGCCCTGAACGCCTCAGCTCCACCAGCTCTTGATTAGGGCTGATGCGCTTCACCTGTCCCAAGCCCTATTTATACAGCTCTGCAACATTCCTCCAGTGCCAGATCGTCTTGGTTCTTCCCTGCACGTATCCCGCCTGAATTATCCTGCCTGCCTGCCCGCCTGACGCTGATCTGACTTTGGACCTGGACTCTGATTCTGCCTGCTCCCTGTCTGGTACTCTGCTTTGGTTGTTATATTGGATCACTTGGCTTTCTGACCCCTGGCTTGTCTAACAGGATTGGATTTCGGATCACGGACTGATATATCTGCCCCCAATCGGACCATTCACACCCTGCCTCTGCGGTCCTTTCATTCAGGTGCTTCTGCAGCAACCTGTATCCCTCCATTACCTCTCCTCTGTTCAGCAGCTTTCCTTCCGCAGTCTTCCCCCTGGCGGACCTTCTCCAACCCCTGGATTCCACACCCTGCGCCCGTTGAATTCCCACTGCTGGTACGTGAACTCTCAATCCCTCTCAGAGTTCTCCTCAGCTGCCTGCCTCCTAACTTCTACATTGTGTGTTCACAGACCCCTGAGCGGAGAAAAAACCGGATTGCACAATCTCATTATTCATCTCTGTACAATAAAGATCTTATACCTATCCCTGGGAACCTGAGTATTTCTGAGTCCAAACATCCGAGCCCTGACAGGTTATAGTCTGGTTACAGTCTGGTTATAGGCTGGTTACAGCCTGGTTATAGCCTGGTTATAGTCTGGTTAAAGGCTGGTTATAGTCTGGTTACAGTCTGGTTATAGGCTGGTTATAGGCTGGTTATAGGCTGGTTACAGCCTGGTTATAGTCTGGTTACAGTCTGGTTATAGGCTGGTTATAGGCTGGTTACAGCCTGGTTATAGTCTGGTTACAGCCTGGTTATAGTCTGATTATAGTCTGGTTACAGCCTGATTATAGTCTGGTTATAGTCTGGTTACAGTCTGGTTATAGTCTGGTTATAGTCTGGGTACAGCCTGGTTACAGTCTGGTTATAGTCTGGGTACAGCCTGGTTATAGTCTGGTTACAGCCTGGTCATAGTCTGATTAAACACTTTTGTTTTGGATCTGTCACCTCACATGGAGAGGTTTCCTACTTCTGATATTTGGCTAACATTTCCTAGCTTCTGGTTAATAAAAGAAAATAAAACCCTTCCTTTTATATGGAAGTGTTGTGTATGTGCTGGTACTTATTCTCCAGGACTCTTCCGTCACTGGGAGGCAAATGGTGAGGCTGGTGTGGTGGAGAAACTGTTAACTGTGTGTAAACACTAACATTAGCCTCGGCTAGCATGCTAACGGGTGACCTGTTTTCCAGTGTCTGCATCTTTTATTCATGTGAGTTTTGTGACTGCTGCACTAGTTTTTAAAAAAGGCGAACAGCCTCAAAGACCACGTGAATCTCATCGGGGCGATCCTGTGAGAGCTAACATGTTAGCCAACTGTCAGATGGAAGCAGCTAGCAGGAAGAAAGCTTAGCCTCACTTTTCCTGTTTCCTTCAAAGGGAATGCTAGGCTAACGAGCTAACACTGCTGACAGTTAATGAGAGTCGTTTCTTCTCCACTCAGAGAGCTGAGCTCTGACTAACTCTTCCCTCCCTGACAAAAACAAATCAATATCAACAGACCCTCTGCTACCATACAAGCACCTGCGCTAACACCGGACACCGTTAACTGCTCCCACCCCTCAGTGGCTAACGAATACCGCGATGAGCTATCGTGTCCGACAGCAATGCTGTACCCAGCTGCCGCACCACAGGTAATTTTCACAACACTGACAGTTACCTGTCCATGATCCCAGCGGACAGAAAAAACAGCCGCCGTGTTTTCCTTACCTGCATCCGATGAAACTCCTCTTCGGACAGAGCCTGCGACATGGCCATGTTTACCTGGGCTGCCAGCTAGCAGGCTAAGCTAGCGGAGAGATGGAGCTACAGGGAGGAGGAGAGCCGCAGAGAGGCGACACGAGGACAGAGGTCTCACTCTGACGCCGTTTCACGCAACCGAAACACAGCGTCTGACTGCACAAATACACACACTCGATTTGGTCTGAATGTTTTAATTCAATCCAGTGTTTTAAGTGCTTTGCGTTAAGAATGATGACATTTATATGATGAAGGATGAAGTAAAAGAAAAATATATAAATATCAATGTTTACATCCCCAATTCCAAAACAACGTTGGGACACTATGTCAAATTTAAATAAAACAGAATTTAGTAATTTCCTAATCTCATAAACCCATATTTTATCCCCAGTAGAAGATAACCAACACATCAGATGGTGAAACTGAGACATTTCACCATGTGATGGAAAAATTTTTAAGACTTTTTGTTCTTCAGGACATCCCAAATGTCATGATCAGTGTTTGTGAAATGGCTCTGATTAATTTTCCATCTTCTTTCAGCTTCACAATGGCTTGTTCCCTCCCACGAACAGCTCTGCTTTCCATGTTACACCTCTAGCTACAGATACATTCTGCCCAGGTTATGCCCAGCTGAGAGTAAACATTCAGCTCTGCTGTTGTTCGGATTATCAGTGTGAAAGGACACACATCAGTCCCAGTTCTTTTAAAATAGCTCAATCTTTGGTGTTGTTACTAATAATCCTCCCTCCTGAGCTGTGTATCAAATCCAGAAGTAAATATCTGGAAATAAAAGCTAAAATCTTTGTCTCACCTTTTGATGTCAAACCTACCAGGTGTTTCACATTTCATTCATTTAAATCATTTAAGATTTTACTGGAAAGGTTTCCATTTAAATGATTTACTGTAAATGTTTCCATCGAACAACCACTTTCTGACCTGAAGTGAAATTATCTGGAAAAGTAAAAGTCTCACAGTGAACCTCAGTGAAGCTCAAACATTTTCCATTTTTCATGTCTATGCTGGATTATAGGGATGTAATTTCCATATTTGCATGCTTCCATGCAGACCTTTTCAGTTGATCACAGACGATAAAACCTCCAGTCAGCGCTTCCCTTGATCTGCTCAGTAAACCTGAGCTCAAACGTTTCCATGTTCTCATTAATGAAGCTGTTATACTGCTGCAAATATATCTGCACGCTTAATTCCATCACAGAAGTACAGAACGTTACTGCTGCTGTTCCAGAGAATTATTCCTTTAATCTATCCCCAAACTGAACTGAGAAAGAATTGCATTAGAACAAATGTTCTTTCTGCTGGAAATCATCTATAAAATTAATGAAGTATCAGGAAGACGGTTCCACTGAGTTTTAGTGTCCAAGGAAACACTGTAGATAAGGTTGTATTGATCATATGAGTATTTCACTCCACCCACCTGTCGTGGGCGATAATTAGAGAAAGCCTTTGGATTGTTTTGTTTATGTTCAGTCACATGACTTTTGCAGGTCCATTCAAGACAACTTTATTGATCCCAACACAGCCACTGATTTACTACCACGTTGAGCCAAACAAATTAGCTTTGCCTAGAGGAGCCAGGGGAAGGCCCCAGTTAGAGGAAGGCCCCAATCAGAGGAAGGCCCCAGTTAGAGGAAGGCCCCAGTCAGAGGAAGGCCCCAGTTAGAGGAAGACCCCAATCAGAGGATGGCCCCAATCAGAGGAAGACCCCAGTTAGAGGAAAGCCCCAGTTAGAGGAAGGCCCCAGTCAGAGGAAGGCCCCAGTTAGAGGAAGGCCCCAATCAGATGAAGGCCCCGGTTAGAGGAAGGCCCCAGTTAGAGGAAGGCCCCAATCAGATGAAGGCCCCGGTTAGAGGAAGGCCCCAATCAGAGGAAGGCCCCAATCAGAGGAAGGCCCCAGTTAGAGGAAGGCCCCAGTCAGAGGAAGGCCCCAGTCAGAGGAAGGCCCCAGTTAGAGGAAGACCCCGGTTAGAGGAAGGCCCCAGCCAGAGGAAGGCCCCAATCAGAGGAAGGCCCTGGTTAGAGCAAGGCCCCAATCAGAGGAAGGCCCCAGATAGAGGAAGACCCCGGTTAGAGGAAGGCCCCAGCCAGAGGAAGGCCCCGGTTAGAGCAAGGCCCCAATCAGAGGAAGGCCCCAATCAGAGGAAGGCCCTGGTTAGAGCAAGGCCCCAATCAGAGGAAGGCCCCAGATAGAGGAAGACCCCGGTTAGAGGAAGGCCCCAGCCAGAGGAAGGCCCCGGTTAGAGCAAGGCCCCAATCAGAGGAAGACCCCAATCAGAGGAAGACCCCGGTTAGAGGAAGGGCCCAGCCAAAGCAATCTGCAGCCATGAAACCCAGCCCAAGGAGACCAGGGACGGCAGCCACGAGCCCAACAGAATCCCCGTGAATAGGAACAGAGGAGAACCAACATGCAGTCGTGTAAATAAGACAAACAACAACCTGCTGTTTGGTTGTGTAATAAAAGGTATAGTATAAACCTGAGCTAAAGGAAAGGTCTAAACAAGGGAACTGCTCAGGTCCTCGTGAGCTACTGTCCTGCAGGTTTTAGATCTTTCCTACTAGAACAAACCACACTCAAATGAAAAGTTCTGCACCAGCCTCTTAATGACCCACTGATTTGAGTCAGGTGTATTGCAGCAGGGAAACCTCTAAAATCTGTATGACAGTAGCTCACGAGGACCGGAGCTGGAGATCTAGAGGCACAATGTTTTATTTTCCCTTTTTCAGACCAGTTCTGTAGTTTTAGGGTCCACTTCAGTTTGAAGATATAACTGATCTGGATGTGTGTGGAGTTACTTTACTCCTTTTAGGATATTAAATAGCCAGACAGGTGTTTTTACGCCTGTTTACCTGTTTCAGAGGAAAACCTGATCGATTGGCAGAAATGATAATAGCACTGATATCAATAACATCCTATTAACTGCCCCGTCGGATGCCCCCGTCGGATGCCCCCCTTGGACCGCCATCCAACATGGGTCAGTACTAGGGATGTTCCGATACCGATACGATACCGAGTATCGATTCAATACTTGTGTGATTTTATTAAGAGGTCTATTAAATTTCTCATTTAATTAAATGACGACCCAGAAGCTTTATAAGGTTGCTGGTGGTAAATCTGCCAGCATCCGCCTCTGGAAACGTTAGCCCTGCATATGAGGCATGCCACATTGCTAACGTAACGCTAATGCTAAATGTTAGCACAACAGTGACTCATGTGCAGATGTTCCTGTGTTTGTGGGGTTGGGCAGGAACCATAGACTTATTATTCCATTCCCACGGTAACGGATGGTGTTTAGCCAGAAATATTCGCAGGTACGGATCCCCTTTCTTTTGGCAGGATGGGCGAGTATTTCCGATGCTAGCATCGGTATCAGCTTAACTCTAGTCTAGTCAGCACCCACCCAAATGCCGCAGCCCAGGGACCAGGGGACCACCAACCCCCTCCAGAAAAAACCCATCCATGTCTTTATGGACCTTGGTCAGAAGACCTGAATTCAATCACTTGAAGACTTGTCCCAGCACTTTTGCTAATATCATAAAATTCAACACATTTTCTGCTTTTTCCATCATTTCATGCTGTTCATGAGCTAAATGGTTGGAGTCAAAGTCGAAGGTCAGGGTGGGCTCGTCTACCTCTACCAAGCAGCTCTTTTTAAAACCGAGGGTCCTGCAGTGCTGCAGAAACCTGCCCCCCATCACGCGCTAGTCTGCACTGAGGCAGGCCACCAGTTGCTTCAGGACTCATGAGGCGGATGTGGCCTCATGTGAACACCAGTTAAGACAATGAAACTAACCTCTTGTAGTTATGTTTGGATTTAAAAGGCATCTCTTCTGTTTTCGTGGTTGGAAATTCCGGTGTGGTCTTTGCATCAGATTCACACTTCTTTGTATTCGAGGTCGTTTGTGTTTCCTTTTGCTTCTTGTCTTTTCCTCCGCAGAGTGCATTAAGGCTTGTTGATAACATTTATTCATCGGTTGAGTTGAAGAAGGAAACCTCTCTGACATGCGTAGACGTTAAAATTCATCGTGGTTGTCACATTACAGTCCCAGCCTGTTTATTTCACCAGGAGTTTCTTTACACTTCCTGTTCTCTGGTCAGGGAGGGAGGCTCGGTGACCCGCTGTCAATTATTAACTCACAGAGTTAAATTTAGAGGCAGAACTGAGACGCTCAGCGAAGTGAGAAGTAAAACACCTCAGAGAGAAGCAGAGAAACTCAGAGGCTTGTTTTCATTTCAGTTTTAGTTCTGACTCAGAGACCTGGCCAGGTGCTCCAGCTCGCTTCAGGTTCCGGATCCTTCTGGACCAGACATGGAGCTGCTGCCCTCCCTGCTGGCTGGACTGAAGGCTGTGGATCACAGGACTGTGGAGCAGGAGTTCAACGTGAGTCTGAACCACTTTCAGATTTTTCTTCTTTTACAATCAAAAACTAAATTTGCCGAGAAGCTGAAAATGAGGATGAGTACGTCTCTGCTCGGGCTGGTGGAGGTTAGTTCAGACAAACAGCTGCCGGTGTTTCTGTGTGCGGTTTCTCTTCTGAGCATCCATTCAAATGATCTGCCAGCAATATTCCCACAAACCGACGGCGATTTGTGTAAAACATGCAAAGTTCCAGCAGCAGAATGTGTCGGTCACATGACCTGGAGCTGGTAAAGCTGGTTTACTGTCCACATTTTCCTTCTCTATCATGTTACCTAAACATCTATCATTCACTTTATTTACAATAAATACATTTCTTACTTTGGACTCTGGTTACAGATTAATTCTCAATTTCAGACAAACTAATTTAACCTGAGAGGGAAACCAAGCCATCCATCTTATAATCCATCCATCCAAAGAAAGGAAGGAAGGAAGAAAGAAAGAACGAAAGAAAGAAAGAAAGAAAGAAAGAAAGAAAGAAAGAAAGAAAGAAAGAAAGAAAGAAAGAAAGGAAGAAAGAAAAAGAATTACGTAAAGGCAAACAATCAGCGACAACGAGGTAAAAGTCAGTAAAAGTCATTTAAATAAATAAAACATAATGAAAACATAAATAGTTTACATAAACATGTTGTTGAAACCTTTAGAAACTACGTTCTTTCCTACCATCAGAAGGATTTAAGATTGCAGCAAGTTTAAAGTTTTTAACTAATTAACTACAGATTTAAGTGTTTTTTACATTTTTATGAAGCATCACAAAAAATGGAGTTTGGACATAATACATCAATCAATCAATCAATTAGTCAATCAATCAATCAAAGCTTTATTTATAAAGCACTTTTCATACACAGTGCTTTACAGAATAAAGAAAAATAATAAAGCTCATGTGCAGACACACACACAAACATTAGCGGGCAGGCTACCGTTAGCATTAGCTCCTTCTCTTTACAATGAGGAAAATGAGAGACTGGATCAAAAATAAAAGGAACCCAATAAACATAAAGAACAAGAGAAAAGAATATCATGTTAAGAGCATATGCTTTAGTACAGTAAATGAAAAAGAACAAAAAAATAAGTAACGCAATATATTTAAAGATAAAATGGAGTAAAACTTACTTCTGTATTAAAAAACAAAAACTGATTACAAGCATTAGCTACCAAAGCACAGACATAATACTGTTTACAGCAATGTGTTGAAAGACCAGCATGGCCCCTTTAAGGTCGAGTTAGAAAGGAGGAGAGAGAGATGCACAGCACCTCAACTGCATTAGAGCAGAGGAAGTTGCTTTGAGAAAGTTCCTGTTCAGAGGTGAATGTTTTCCTACCAGCTTTAGCAATAAACACCACACAGCTCTGCTAGCTCCAGCAGAGTCCCGTGTCTGCTTCACCATTGCTGTGTAAAGTGAAAGGAGCTAAGCCTGAAGCTAGCTGCAGCTAGCTGCTGCTAGGTAAAGTGAAAGGAGCTAAGCCTGAAGCTAGCTACAGCTAGCTGCTGCTGTGTAAAGTGAAAGGAGCTAAGCCTGAAGCTAGCTGCTGCTAGCTGCTGCTGTGTAAAGTGAAGGGAGCTACCCTGGAGGAATGACTTCTCCTCCACCTCCTCAGTGTGGTGCTGGAAAGTTTAGCAGCTCTTTCTGTCGGAGTTTTATCAATAGTTGAGGCAGCAGACCAGTGCAGCATGGTTTATAAACCCTCAGAAATGTTGCTTCAGGAGGAAAAAGACCAGAAAGACGAGGAAAATAATTGTTGTAGATCAGCATTTCTGTGGGCATGGTGTTAAGTTCACTTGGTATAGCAGATGCCCTACAAACGAAGCCAGACCGGGTTTGATCCTGACATCTCTTTGACGCACATTGATATGTACCTGCTGAACAATAAAGGACACTAGAGGCAAGACAATGTTAAATAACAATGTACAAACACATGTTTATTGAACTCTGAGCTGATGTGTGATGGAGCTGCTTGGTCTTTCCTGTCAGGTTGTTTCCTTGTCTGGACTCCTGCTTCCTCATTCTCCGTCTCAGGTTGTTTCATTATTAACTCGCTGCAGCAGCCTCCTCCTCCATGTTGTTCCTGAAATGACTCATCCTGTCAAAGTCCACAGACCTAAAACTCCTCAGGTTCCGGTTTTCCTCCACAGTGGCTGATTTACAACCATTTCTGTTGTTATTCACTCTGCTTTTGGTTTTGTGGTGTTTTCAGTGACTTTTTGTTTGTTATCAGTAAAGTTTATTTAAAGAAAACATTTCACAGATTTAAATCTCAAAGTTCTTCATAAAAGATACAAAAATATTAATTATAATAAACGATAAGAAAAACAATGAAGTTAACAACAAATCTGCTTTGTGAAGCCAAGCTGGGAGCCGGTTCCACAGAGAGGGCTCTGATAGCCGGCGATGAACAGTGGGGGGCCCAACATGGAGTCTCGGGGAACTCTACATGTCGTCTTTGACTAGATCTATATTTTCCAACGGATTCAGACCAGTTCAGAACTTGACCAGAGTCGCACTAAGTGATCCAGATAACAGGATTTGCTGGTCGACTGTGTCTACAGCAGCACCGAGAACCTAAAGGAGTCTTTCTTAGACGTTCAGGGCCAAAGACAACTTCAGCCCCAATGACCTACGAAAAGATTCAAAGGTCAAAGACAGTAAAATGTAATAAAAATGGTTTCTATTTGGCATCTAATAACGTTACTAAAATAACTGTTATATCCTCTTGAACCATTTGCATTTACTTGCTTTTGATCCATGGCAGCTGCCACCATTTGTACTACGGTGTCTCTGAATGGACAAGTTTGAAAACTGCAGTAACTTTGTTTGACCGGCGCTAGACCTCCATTTGGGATGATTAACCCCTTAAAAGCACCACAGAAGAAGACAGCAGTTACCTGCAGTGCAGTCACTGAATCCACTCACACATGAAAACATCTTTATGTCTGGAAGAAGTTTGGCCACTGACAGCCTCCGTACATTCCCAGCTGTGCTATATAAGTACAAGTCCATTTACCGTTTATCAGTTTAACTGGAGGCACTTCTCAGTCTTAAATGTCTACGTCAGTTTCCAACCTTTAAACTCTGTTTCTGATTTTTTTAAAGACTCGTTGACATTTATTATTCCTGAAGCCGCGTCCCGATGCCTAGAAACCTCTTCACCACTTATCTTCCATCCCAGAGCATCACAGTAACCGGGAATCCACCCACCGGCCGTCCTGAACTCCCACTGTGGCCGATTAATTTCCCACTGACCTGATTCGATCCCGATCAAACTTGGGATTGAAATCAATAACTAATTCCAGGAATAATTCCAGGAGATTTCAGTTTCAGACTGTTGTTACATCATAGTGTGGCTGGTCGTTTTCCACCATCACCTCTGTGTGTGTGTGTGTGTGTGTGTGTGTGTGTGTGTGTGCAGGTGGTGCGTTCAGAGTCGCTAACATTAAAAAGAGAACTGGGTTTGACCACCGAGACCGGAGCTCTGAAGGAGAACATCAAGAAGAACCGATACAAAGACATCCTGCCATGTGAGGACAGTCTACTCTTCCTTCCATCCTTCCTTCCTTCCTTTCTTTCTTTCTTCCATCCTTCATTCCTTCCTTCCTTTCTGCCTTCCATCCTTCCTTGCTTCCTTGCCATCTCCACTGATAAAGTTTATTAGTTGTTGTCGGTTTCGTTTAGTTTTAAAGTTTTATTTGAACCGTGGAACGTTGATCGCATCCTGTCTGAGGAAGAAATATGAGCTTATTTAATTTCTCAGCTAATTATCCTCGTTTTCCTCCAGAAAACGTACCATCCTTTTCACATCTTTCCAACCAAACAACACGATGATGTTTCCGTTTCTGCAACGTGTTCATTTTCATCCACATATAAAATATAAAAGTTCGAAACGTAACTCGACCCTGAAATGATTCGATTTTCTGTTTTCTGGAGCAGGTGGAGTGGCGGGTGGCAGAGTCGTTTTCTTCTCAATGGAAGTTTCTCATCCTTTGTGGCTGTTTTTAAAAAAAATCTGTGTGTGTGTATGTATGTGTGTGTGTGTGTGTGTGTGGGTGTGTGTGTGTGTGTGTGTGTAGACGACCAGTCTCGTGTGGTGTTATCTCTTCCAACCGGAGACTCCAGCTCTGATTACATCAATGCCAGCTTCATCAAGGTGATGCCGCATCTCAGTCGCCATGGAAACACAACTCTAACACACACTTTTTCTGTCACAGTGTGTGTGTTGAGCTGTTGGTTGTAACACTGCGGTTTGTCCTGCAGGGGGCGTCAGGAGGCTGCAGGTACGTGGCCTGTCAGGGGCCCCTCAGCTCCACCGTCACAGACTTCTGGAGGATGATCTGGCAGCTGGAAGTCAAGGTCAGGAATTAGTCTGATCCACAATTTAAGATATTCATTGTTTTTCTTGATTTTATGGTTTTATATTTATTTATGGTCTTGCAAATATGCAAATATTCTGGTCTTTGTTAATTTAATTCATTTCTATCTAACCAATTTATTTTATTTATTTATTTGTTATTATTTGCTTTTATTCATTTATAACTATTTTAATTTAACTTATTTATTTTTATCTTAATCTATTAAAGATGTAATTGTAGTTTTTTTATTTCAGTCTTTTTCTTTTAAAACATTTATCCTAATTTTTCTTTCATTATTTTTCTATTATTGTAAACAAATTTAAAAAATTAACGAATGAAAAGATATAAATTAAATTAAATTAATTTAATTTAATTGAAGAAAATATTTAGGAAACAGTTTATTTATTCATTTTTGTTTGTTTTGTGACCCAATTAACAAGTTTGAAGGTTTTTCTAGTCAAATAAATAAACATATTTACCGTTTTATCTTAGTATTTTAGTCACTTCCTTGTTTTAACACAAAACAAACCATCATCATCATCCTCCTCCTCAGGAGGCTCTGACTAATATCAGATTGTGTTTCAGGTGATAGTCATGGCCTGCAGGGAGATTGAGATGGGGAAGGTAAAACCAGATCTTATTTTTCTTCTGTCTCTTTATGTTTAGTTTTTAGGAGCTTGTTGTGTTTTCCTGTTACTTGGTTAGATGCCGTGTAATTGCTAACAATGTCTAACATGTTGTAGTTTTGTCTGAACATTTAAAAGAGGTCACGCTTGAAAATGAGACCTTGCGTCTCAGTGACATTTATCTGTATAAATAAAGGTGATAAAACAGTGAGACGTGTTTTCCTGTCTGTCCAACACTGAACCGTAAATGATGAAATGGTCTCTAATCCCAGATTTATTTCCCTCCGTTGGTGTGTGTGTGTGTGTGTGCAGAGAAAGTGTGAGTGTTACTGGGCTGCAGCTCAGCAGTCGGCTGCATTCGGACCGTTTACAGTCGGCAACGTAAGAACCACCGCTTGGATCCATGAAGTTTGTTCTTCGTTGTCCGTGTGGTTGTAACGTGTAGTTTCTACGTTTGTCCAGCAGGGGGAGTCTCGACCCAACGAGGACGTGGTTGTCAGAAGCCTCACCGTCTCCTTCCAACAGGTCTCTTCTTCTTCCTTTTTGTTTTCTCTGCTTGTTTTTATTCATCACTTCTTCTTTTCTTCCCTCCTCTTTCTTCTCCTCTTCTTTTTCTTACAGCTGCTTGTCTTTCTTTTCCTTGTTTTTCGTTTCCCCTCTCTTCCTCTTCAATGTTTCTCCTTTCTTCTTCTTCTTCTACTTTATCTTTGTCTTCTCCATCTCTAAATTCCTCATCATCCTACTCTTTCTTACTTCTCCATCTTGTTTCACTCGTCCTCCTCCTCATCCTCCTTTTCTTCTTCTTCACCCCTCATTTTCTCAGTTTTTGCTGTCCTTGTATTTTCTCTTCCTCTTATTTTTTCTCGTTTGTTTACTTCTCATTTTTCATCCTTTTCTTTCTCTTTCATTCATTCATCTTCCTCTTTCTTTCTTTCTTTCACCTGTTCATTTCCCTCCTTCTCTTCTCTTCTCATCTTTCTCACTTCTTTATTTCTCCTTCTTGTCTTCTCTATGTCTCTTTCACCTCCTCCTCTCCCTTTCTCTTTCTCTTTCTCTTTCTTTTTCTCCTACTTTGATTATCATTCTCTGTCTTTTTCTCTTCGTCCTCCTATTCTTTTTTCTTTTTTATCTTCATCCTGCTCTCTTCTCCTCCTCGTTCCTTCTCCTTTCCCTCTCCTTCTCTATTTTCCTCCTTTCCCTTCTCTTTTTCTTCTCATTCTTTTCTTTCCTTTCTCCTCATCTTTGTCTTCCATGCCTCTCTTCTTTCACCTTCTAACTCCTCCTCTTCTTCCTTTTCCGTTTATTACTAATTTTCCTTTCTTCCTCTTCCCCTTTCTTCCATATCCTCCCTCTTTTTCTGTCATCCTCCTCGTCTTCCTTGCCATAATCTTCTCTTCTTCAACCTCCTTTTCTTAATGCTTTCCATTTCCTCTTCTACTCGGTCCGATTCTTCCTCCTTACTTTGCCCCTTTTTTCCATTTTTTATTTGTCTCTTATTCACCATTCTTTTTTTGTCTTTCCTCCCTTTTCCTCTTCCTCTTCCTTTCCTAAACTTCGTCTCCTTCTTCTTTCTCCTTTTTCACTTTCTCATCTTCATCATTTTCCCTCTTTATCCTCTTTCTCGTCGTCTTTCTGACTTCTTCTCCTCTCTTTGGCTTTTCCCTTCCTCATCCTCTTCTCTTCCATTCTTCCTCCTCCTTCAGGAAACCCGCTCAGTGGTTCAGTACCAGTTCCTGTCTTGGCCGGATCATGACGTCCCCTATGAGACTGGAGGAGTTCTGGACCTGCTAGAACGAGCCAGAACCAGCCAAGGAGTTCACTCCTCACCTCTAATGATACACTGCAGGTACACACACATTCCTGTCTGAGTAGTAGCATGGGGACTGCATAACATAACCAGTAAACTGAGGCCCGCCATTTCTGCTTCACTTACAGGAAGATATACAATACATTTAAACACCAGGTTCTCATCTCAGATTATTAGAATAACAAAAGTAAAAAATCAGTACGTAGCGAGAACTTCTTCATGCAGTCACATTGACTGTATTGCATTATATTCTTTACACATTGTTCTGTATATTTGTACATACACACATTTGGTATGCAACTGCTTTTAGGGGTAGGTGATAGTGCCAAAAAATAAAATATCTTTGGTCCGAACATCTCAGTGCTGTGGTGCTGTCTAAAACCTGACTGGGAGACATCATGGCAGTTGTTTTAAGTTGAGACTCAGACTTAGACTTAGAATTTTATTGTCCATTGCAGAGCAGTGGAAATTTGTCTTTAACAGAACAGCTGACAGAATAAAAATACACAAGTTAAAAGGTCTATAAAAAATAACAAAAAGGTCACACCAACAAAGCTAAGAAAACCCAGTTTAAGACTAAAATGTTGGTTCCATTTGTAAAGAATGATTTCTTTACTATGTTTGTTCTTGCTAATGGTTTTTTGTAATGTTTTTTTAAATGAACTGTGGAGTTGGTGTGAGGAATTGTTTTTTGTTGGTGTTGGTTAGCCTGTGTGTGGAAAACTGTCAGTTAAGTTTGAGTGGTTCCTGTACTTTAGCAGCATAACAAGTCATTTAGGTGCTGAAAAACTGATGATCTTACTTAGAAATGGCAGATTTGAGATCGGCCTGTTCATTTGTGTCTTGTTTAGATTGTCCCTTTTTAGGAGAGGTTTCATTACAGCTGTTTTCAGATGCTCTGGTTGGATGCCCAAAATTAAAGACTAGGCATTAATGACATAGTCTTTGTGACTTTTTGAAAAGCACCATTTCACAACTGATGATTTCCAAAGGTGGATGAACCTGCCTCTCACTTTGATTGGCAGAATCAACTGCATCAAAATTAACGTCCAACCAAGACTACAGTATCTGTTCCAATCTAATCCAATGGCATGAGGTCCACCAATGCATTGGTTTGAAAGTGGGACTGTCACCTAAAACACCCTTAAGACAAAATTAACTTATTCCTATGACTGTAAATAATAAGATTCTATTTGGTATCATAAAGTAATTCAACTTTTGCATCAATGGAGTGTTTTTTATGTCTTTTGAACACCTGAAGAGGAAATATGATTCACTCTCTTTTTAAAGGTATAAACTAGTCTTACCTTAGCTTCCTCTGGTTGGTCCAAAGTTCAGCTGCTCGTCTTTTAACAAACACACGAGCACATCACCCCATCACCCCTTGCTTCTTTGCACTGGCTGCACATCATGTTGATGATTGATTTTAAGATTTTATTTTTGTTTTTAAATCACTTCATGGTTTAGCCCCCTCTTACTTTGCAGATCTTTTATGCCATTAGACTCCACATAGATCCTTTAAGTCCTTTGGCCAAAGACTTTTGGTGGTGTCCCTGTATAGGTTGAGCCAACGGGGAGGTCGTTCCTTTGCGGTTGCTGCCCCCAAACAACCTCCCCCTCATGCTGCTCCTAACCTGGACATCTTTAAAAGTTTGCTAAAGACACACTTTTACCCTTTAGCCTTTCCTGATGTGTCACAGTTGACTTTGTCTTATGTTGGTGTTTTTATTTCTGTTTGTGTTTCTCTTTTCATATGTTGTGTGTGCTTTGGAGTCTTCTCTTGTGCAGCACTGGCCAACAGTTCCTGTTTTTAAATGTACTTTATAAATAAAGTTGCCTTGCCTTTCCTACCAAACTTTACTGTTATCTCCAGCTAAGATCCTTTTTTAAACTAACTTGGGTCTTGTCATGACACTGTCTGTCTTGAGTGATGGTGAGAGACTGCTTTGTGAGGAGAGTGCCAGTTATTGAATGGGGGCCAGAACCAGGTCTGCATAAATCCAGATTGAAATGGGAGTCAGATCTCGGGGTTGCAACAGCTTTGGGCCAATTTATGTCAAAGGCCTGTCAGCTACTGTTAATACTTGGTAATGGCTGATTAATTACAACTTTCTACATCAATTATATCTCAGACAGAAAACTTACATTAATTTAAATCTAACATATCAGAGATGTGCCTCAGATGTGGTACTGAGGTCGGTTCCTTCCTGCTTTGTACCTGGCAGTGTATGAAGCTGAGGCTAATCTGGTGTGACATCTGCTCCACTTTAATCAGGATCTTGGGAAATAATGTTCCATTAGATCCTGAACTTTGTTTACTGGGAAACTGCATGTTTTCATGGTTGTCTAAATAATTCACAATTTAAATTCATAGAAGTATCCTTATGTATAGCTAAGAAGTGCTGTGTGTGATAGCTTGATTCCCCTCTCCACCAATTCATCTCCACCTGAATGGTTGCATTCCTCCTGGAAAAAAAATCACATACTGTCTGAGAAAATAATACGCCTTTTTGAAAATTTGGCAACTATATTTAAATCATATAGACGTATGCCAAGTATTTAATCTAGTGTGTTTCCTGTTGTCTGCTTCCCTTTTGCTCTTATTAAACGCAATGACACCCCCACCCCAATATCTATAAATTGGAGAGCAATACTCATCAATGCTTTGCTCTGCCATGTTTCCTCATTCACTCACTCAGCTAAGCTCACCTGTGCTGCACCGTTTGAGATGCAGCTAAACAGCATCATGCTGGAAATGTGTGATCACGTAATGATATTACATTTTCCACCAGTGTCAAAAACTCTACCGGTATTATAGTGAACAATATCATTTTGCACAACCTTTGCTGCCGACGTCTCATTCTGCCTCCTTCCTGAGGAAAAAAAGGAAAGGCGGCCAAGACGTCCTCACTTTGCCAAAATGTCCTCGTCCAGAGGTTGAAAACTTGCTGTGGTCCTCATGACAATAGCAAAACAAACATTCCATCTTCCTTTAAATGGCTGTTAATTCCTCATCATCTCTGCACCTTGTTTGTGCCAGCAGAACTGATCACAGGTCAGCTGGTCATTAACATTCAACAGGACAGATCACACATATGGCAGCTTCTCACACACACACACACACACACACAGAGAGAAAGAGAGAGAGAGATAGCAGGAGGCTGTGAATATGCAGCAGGTAACACCTGCTAATGATGGCACAGTTAACATGCACACTGCATCTGTTGCTATGTGTGTGTTTTACAGCGCAGGCTGTGGAAGGACAGGAGTCATCTGTGCTCTCGACTACATCCATGACCTACTGGTTACCAAGGTAACAGATGATAACAGTGCAGTTGTGTGTGTCATGTTTTCAGGCTCTGGATGGATCAGTAGCTACGTTAGCATGGACAGAAATTCCTTCTATATAAATAAAAGACAGTTTAATTTTTCAACCCTAACCTGGAACTCATCACATCACTGAACCCCCAACACGGTTCAGGCATAAGCAGAAAGAACATCCACCCCAGAAACCAAAAGAACGAGCGGTTGTTTTTGTTTTTTTCTTGCCTGTAGATCAGGTCACGAAAAAGTTGAAACCCTTCAGAAACGGACAGAAAATTAATTCTGATCGAGAATGCTCAGATACGCTGTAGAGTTTACGGGACGATTGGAGTTCATGTAAACTCGAGTTCTAAAGATAAAGAGAAAGGATGAGAAATAAATAAATATATTCTGAGGTTGGGTTGAGCCGAAGGAGGTTGTTGATACAACATCAACTCGTTTGTTGGGTTGGATCAACATCAGACACCAGAAACGTTTTTCATGAAATAAAATGATTTTTTTAAAGAAAGAGCAACACGTCTGGAAAAAGTTAGAACAGGAAGAACAAAAGGCTGGAAAAGTACCTGGTACAAACCAGAAACACCTGGAGGAGCATTGGACAACTAATCAGGTTACCTGGCAACAGGTCAGTAACATGACTGGTATAAAAGGAGCATTTCAGAGAGGCAGAGTCTCTCAGATGGAAAAATGGACAGAGCTTCACCAATCTGAGATAAACTGGATCTAAAACTGTGGAACAATTTCAGAAAAATGTTCCTCAGACTTTGAAGATCCACCATCTACAGTGTAGAATATCATCAGAAGATTCAGAGAATCAGGAGGAATCTCTGTGTGCCTGGGACAAGGCTGGATGCTGGTGATGTTCTGCATTAAAAGCAGACATGATTCTCTACTGGAAACCACTGCATGGACTCAGGAAGACTTCCAGAAACCACTGTCTGTGAACACAGTTCACCCTGAAACCACAAATGCAGGTTAAAGCTCCATCATGCAGAGAAGAAGCCAGATGTGAACAGGATCCAGAACCAGCTTCTTCCATCTTCTCTGGACCAAAGCTCATTTAAAATGGTCTGAGGCAAAGTGGAAACCTGGATGAAGATGTGAACTAGTTTGTGGAAAGCATGGACGGCGTGTCCTGCAGACTAAAGAGGAGAGGGAGCATCCAGCTTGTTATCAGTGGACAGGTGAAAAGCTGCATCTCTGATGGGATGGGGCTGCATTAGTGCCTATGGCGTGGACAGCTTCCACATCTGTGAAGCTCCATCAATGCTGAAAAGTACATGGAGGTTTTAGAGCAACATCTGCTCCATCCAGACAACGTCTCTTTCAGGGAAGACCTTGCAAGATTTCAGCAAGATGATGCTGAACCACATCCTGCATCCATCACAGCAGCATGGCTTCACAGGAGAAGAGTCCGGCTGCTGAACTGGCCTGCCTGCAGTCCAGACCTTTCACCAGTACACAACATCTGGAGCATCATGGAAGCAGAAATCCAGCAACCAAGGTCCAGGACTGTAGAGCAGCTAGAATCCTGCATCAGACCAGAATGGAACAACATTCCTCTCCTAAAACTCCAGCAACTGGTCTCCTCACTTCCCAGATGTTTCCAGACATGTTAGAAGAAGAGATGCTACACCATGCTGAACACCACCCTGGAACTACTTTTTACACCATGCTGAACATCACCCTGGAACTACTTTTTACACCATGCTGAACACCACCCTGGAACTACTGTTTATGCCATGCTGAACATCACCCTGGAACTACTTTTTACAATGTGCCGAACATCACCCTGGAACTACTTTTTACACCGTGCTGAACATCACCCTGGAACTACTTTTTACAATGTGCCGAACATCACCCTGGAACTACTTTTTACACCGTGCTGAACATCACCCTGGAACTACTTTTTATACCGAACCGAACGTCACCCTGGAACTACTTTTTACACCGTGCCGAACACCACCCTGGAACTACTTTTTACACCGTACCGAACGTCACCCTGATACTACTTTTTACACGATGCTGAACATCACCCTGGAACTACTTTTTACAATGTGCCGAACATCACCCTGGAACTACTTTTTACACCGTGCTGAACATCACCCTGGAACTACTTTTTACAATGTGCGGAACATCACCCTGGAACTACTTTTTACACCGTGCTGAACACCACCCTGGAACTACTTTGTATACCGTGCTGAACAACACCCTGGAACTACTTTTTACATCACGCTGAACACCACCCTGAAACTACTTTTTACACCATGCCGAACATCACCCTGGAACTACTTTTTACACCATGCCGAACACCACCCTGGAACTACTTTTTACACCGTGCCGAACGTCATCCTGGAACTACTTTTTATACCGTGCCGAACGTCACCCTGGAACTACTTTTTGGACCGTACTGAACGTCACCCTGGAACTACTTTTTACACCGTGCCGAACACCACCCTGGAACTACTTTTTACACCGTGCCGAACGTCACCCTGGAACTACTTTTTACACCGTACCGAACGTCACCCTGGAACTACTTTTTACACCATGCCGAACACCACCCTGAAACTACTTTTTACACCGTGCCGAACACCACCCTGGAACTACTTTTTACACCGTGCCGAACACCACCCTGGAACTACTTTTTACACCATGCCGAACGTCACCCTGGAACTACTTTTTTACACCGTACCGAACGTCACCCTGGAACTACTTTTTACACCGTGCCGAACACCACCCTGGAACTACTTTTTACACCGTGCCGAACGTCACCCTGGAACTACTTTTTACACCGTGCCGAACGTCACCCTGGAACTACTTTTTACACCGTGCCGAACACCACCCTGAAACTACTTTTTACACCGTGCCGAACACCACCCTGGAACTACTTTTTACACCGTGCCGAACACCACCCTGGAACTACTTTTTACACCATAACGAACGTCACCCTGGAACTACTTTTTACACCGTGCCGATCGCCACGGTGGAACTACTTTATACACCGTACCGAACGTCACCCTGGAACTACTTTTTACACCGTGCCGAACGTCACCCTGGAACTACTTTTTACACCGTACCGAACGTCACCCTGGAACTACTTTTTACACCGTGCCGAACACCACCCTGGAACTACTCTTACACCATGCCGAACGTCACCCTGGAACTACTTTTTACAATGTGCCGAACATCACCCTGGAACTACTTTTTACACCGTGCTGAACATCACCCTGGAACTACTTTTTAGAATGTGTCAAACATCACCCTGGAACTACTTTTTACACCGTGCCAAACATCACCCTGGAACTACTTTTTACACCGTCCCGAACGTCACCCTGGAACTACTTTTTACACCGTGCCGTACGTCACCCTGGAACTACTTTTTACACCGTGCCGAATGTCACCCTGGAACTACTTTTTACACCGTGCCGAACGTCACCCTGGAACTACTTTTTACACCGTGCCGAACACCACCCTGGAACTACTTTTTACACCGTGCCAAACATCACCCTGGAACTACTTTTTACACCATAACGAACGTCACCCTGGAACTACTTTTTACACCGTGCCGATCGCCACAGTGGAACTACTTTATACACCGTACCGAACGTCACCCTGGAACTACTTTTTACACCATGCTGAACATCACCCTGGAACTACTTTTTACACCGTGCCGAACGCCACCCTGGTACTACTGTTTACACCATGCTGAACATCACCCTGGAACTACTTTTCACAATGTGCCTAACATCACCCTGGAACTACTTTTTACACCGTGCCGAACATCACCCTGGAACTACTTTTTACACCGTGCCGAACGTCACCCTGGAACTACTTTTTACACCGTACCGAACGTCACCCTGGAACTACTTTTTACACCGTGCCGAACACCACCCTGGAACTACTCTTACACCATGCCGAACGTCACCCTGGAACTACTTTTTACAATGTGCCGAACATCACCCTGGAACTACTTTTTACACAGTGCTGAACATCACCCTGGAACTACTTTTTAGAATGTGTCAAACATCACCCTGGAACTACTTTTTACACCGTGCCAAACATCACCCTGGAACTACTTTTTACACCGTCCCGAACGTCACCCTGGAACTACTTTTTACACCGTGTCGTACGTCACCCTGGAACTACTTTTTACACCGTGCCGAATGTCACCCTGGAACTACTTTTTACACCGTGCCGAACGTCACCCTGGAACTACTTTTTACACCGTGCCGAACATCACCCTGGAACTACTTTTTACACCGTGCCAAACATCACCCTGGAACTAGTTTTTACACCGTGCCGAACATCACCCTGGAACTACTTTTTACACAGTACGGAACGTCACCCTGGAACTACTTTTTACACCGTGCTGAACATCACCCTGGAACTACTTTTTACACCGAGCTGAACATCACCCTGGAACTACTTTTTACAATGTGCCGAACATCACCCTGAAACTACTTTTTACACCGTGCCGAACACCACCCTGGAACTACTTTTTACACCGTGCCGAACACCACCCTGGAACTACTTTTTACACCGTGCCGAACGTCACCCTGGAACTACTTTTTACACCGTACCGAACGTCACCCTGGAACTACTTTTTACACCGTGCCGAACACCACCCTGGAACTACTTTTTACACCGTGCCGAACGTCACCCTGGAACTACTTTTTACACAGTGCCGAACGTCACCCTGGAACTACTTTATACACCGTACCGAACGTCACCCTGGAACTACTTTTTACACCATGCTGAACATCACCCTGGAACTACTTTTTACACTGTGCCGAACACCACCCTGGTACTACTTTTTACACCATGCCGAACATCACCCTGGAACTACTTTTTACACCGTGCCGAACTTCACCCTGGAACTACTTTTTACACCGTACCGAACGTTACCCTGGAACTACTTTTTACACCGTGCTGAACATCACCCTGGAACTACTTTTTACACCATACCGAACGTCACCCTGGAACTACTTTTTACACCGTGCCAAATGTCACCCTGGAACTACTTTTTACACCGTGCCGAACACCACCCTGGAACTACTTTTTACACCCTACCGAACGTCACTCTGGAACTACTTTTTACACCGTACCGAACGTCACCCTGGAACTACTTTTTACACCGTGCTGAACATCACCCTGGAACTACTTTTTACAATGTGCCTAACATCAACCTGGAACTAGTTTTTACACCGTGCCGAACATCACCCTGGAACTACTTTTTACACAGTACGGAACGTCACCCTGGAACTACTTTTTACACCGTGCTGAACATCACCCTGGAACTACTTTTTACACCGAGCTGAACATCACCCTGGAACTACTTTTTACAATGTGCCGAACATCACCCTGGAACTACTTTTTACACCGTGCTGAACATCACCCTGGAACTACTTTTTACACCGTGCCGAACACCACCCTGGAACTACTTTTTACACCGTGCCGAACGTCACCCTGGAACTACTTTTTACACCGTACCGAACGTCACCCTGGAACTACTTTTTACACCATGCCGAACACCACCCTGAAACTACTTTTTACACCGTGCCGAACACCACCCTGGAACTACTTTTTACACCGTGCCGAACACCACCCTGGAACTACTTTTTACACCGTGCCGAACGTCACCCTGGAACTACTTTTTACACCGTACCGAACGTCACCCTGGAACTACTTTTTACACCGTGCCGAACGCCACCCTGGAACTACTTTTTACACCGTGCCGAACGTCACCCTGGAACTACTTTTTACACCGTGCCGAACGTCACCCTGGAACTACTTTTTACACCGTGCCGAACGTCACCCTGGAACTACTTTTTACACCGTAACGAACGTCACCCTCGAACTACTTTTTACACCGTGCCGAACACCACAGTGGAACTACTTTATACACCGTACCGAACGTCACCCTGGAACTACTTTTTACACCATGCTGAACATCACCCTGGAACTACTTTTTACACTGTGCCGAACACCACCCTGGTACTACTTTTTACACCATGCCGAACATCACCCTGGAACTACTTTTTACACCGTGCCGAACTTCACCCTGGAACTACTTTTTACACCGTGCCGAACGTCACCCTGGAACTACTTTTTACACCGTGCTGAACTTCACCCTGGAACTACTTTTTACACCGTGCCGAACACCGCCCTGGAACTACTTTTTACACCGTACCGAACGTCACCCTGGAGCTACTTTTTACACCGTGCTGAACATCACCCTGGAACTACTTTTTACACCATACCGAACGTCACCCTGGAACTACTTTTTACACCGTGCCAAATGTCACCCTGGAACTGCTTTTTACACCGTGCCGAACACCACCCTGGAACTACTTTTTACACCCTACCGAACGTCACTCTGGAATGACTTTTTACACCGTACCGAACGTCACCCTGGAACTACTTTTTACACCGTGCTGAACATCACCCTGGAACTACTTTTTACAATGTGCCTAACATCACCCTGGAACTACTTTTTACACCGTGCTGAACATCACCCTGGAACTACCTTTTACAATGTGCCGAACATCACCCTGGAACTACTTTGTACACCGTGCTGAACATCACCCTGGAACTACTTTTTACACCGTGCCGAACACCACCCAGGAACTACTTTTTACACCGTGCCGAACGTCACCCTGGAACTACTTTTTACACAGTGCCGAACGTCACCCTGGAACTACTTTTTACACCGTGCCGAACGTCACCCTGGAACTACTTTTTACACCGTAATGAACGTCACCCTCGAACTACTTTTTACACCGTGCCGAACACCACCCTGGAACTACTTTTTACACCGTGCCGAACGTCACCCTGGAACTACTTTTTACACCGTGCCGAACGTCACCCTGGAACTACTTTTTACACCGTGCCGAACGTCACCCTGGAACTACTTTTTACACCGTAACGAACGTCACCCTCGAACTACTTTTTACACCGTGCCGAACACCACAGTGGAACTACTTTATACACCGTACCGAACGTCACCCTGGAACTACTTTTTACACCATGCCGAACATCACCCTGGAACTACTTTTTACACTGTGCCGAACACCACCCTGGTACTACTTTTTACACCATGCCGAACATCACCCTGGAACTACTTTTTACACCGTGCCGAACTTCACCCTGGAACTACTTTTTACACCGTGCCGAACGTCACCCTGGAACTACTTTTTACACCGTGCTGAACTTCACCCTGGAACTACTTTTTACACCGTGCCGAACACCGCCCTGGAACTACTTTTTACACCGTACCGAACGTCACCCTGGAGCTACTTTTTACACCGCGCTGAACATCACCCTGGAACTACTTTTTACACCATACCGAACGTCACCCTGGAACTACTTTTTACACCGTGCCAAATGTCACCCTGGAACTGCTTTTTATACCGTGCCGAACACCACCCTGGAACTACTTTTTACACCCTACCGAACGTCACTCTGGAACTACTTTTTACACCGTACCGAACGTCACCCTGGAACTACTTTTTACACCGTGCTGAACATCACCCTGGAACTACTTTTTACAATGTGCCTAACATCACCCTGGAACTACTTTTTACACCGTGCTGAACATCACCCTGGAACTACTTTTTACAATGTGCCGAACATCACCCTGGAACTACTTTGTACACCGTGCTGAACATCACCCTGGAACTACTTTTTACACCGTGCCGAACGTCACCCTGGAACTACTTTTTACACCGTAACGAACGTCACCCTCGAACTACTTTTTACACCGTGCCGAACACCACAGTGGAACTACTTTATACACCGTACCGAACGTCACCCTGGAACTACTTTTTACACCATGCCGAACATCACCCTGGAACTACTTTTTACACTGTGCCGAACACCACCCTGGTACTACTTTTTACACCATGCCGAACATCACCCTGGAACTACTTTTTACACCGTGCCGAACTTCACCCTGGAACTACTTTTTACACCGTGCCGAACGTCACCCTGGAACTACTTTTTACACCGTGCTGAACTTCACCCTGGAACTACTTTTTACACCGTGCCGAACACCGCCCTGGAACTACTTTTTACACCGTACCGAACGTCACCCTGGAGCTACTTTTTACACCGCGCTGAACATCACCCTGGAACTACTTTTTACACCATACCGAACGTCACCCTGGAACTACTTTTTACACCGTGCCAAATGTCACCCTGGAACTGCTTTTTACACCGTGCCGAACACCACCCTGGAACTACTTTTTACACCCTACCGAACGTCACTCTGGAACTACTTTTTACACCGTACCGAACGTCACCCTGGAACTACTTTTTACACCGTGCTGAACATCACCCTGGAACTACTTTTTACAATGTGCCTAACATCACCCTGGAACTACTTTTTACACCGTGCTGAACATCACCCTGGAACTACTTTTTACAATGTGCCGAACATCACCCTGGAACTACTTTGTACACCGTGCTGAACATCACCCTGGAACTACTTTTTACACCGTGCCGAACACCACCCAGGAACTACTTTTTACACCGTGCCGAACGTCACCCTGGAACTACTTTTTACACAGTGCCGAACGTCACCCTGGAACTACTTTTTACACCGTGCCGAACGTCACCCTGGAACTACTTTTTACACCGTAATGAACGTCACCCTCGAACTACTTTTTACACCGTGCCGAACACCACAGTGGAACTACTTTATACACCGTACCGAACGTCACCCTGGAACTACTTTTTACACCATGCTGAACATCACCCTGGAACTACTTTTTACACCGTGCCAAACACCACCCTGGTACTACTTTTTACACCATGCCGAACATCACCCTGGAACTACTTTTTACACCGTGCCGAACTTCACCCTGGAACTACTTTTTACACCGTGCCGAACGTCACCCTGGAACTACTTTTTACACCGTGCTGAACTTCACCCTGGAACTACTTTTTACACCGTGCCGAACACCGCCCTGGAACTACTTTTTACACCGTACCGAACGTCACCCTGGAGCTACTTTTTACACCGTGCTGAACATCACCCTGGAACTACTTTTTACACCATACCGAACGTCACCCTGGAACTACTTTTTACACCGTGCCAAATGTCACCCTGGAACTACTTTTTACACCGTGCCGAACACCACCCTGGAACTACTTTTTACACCCTACCGAACGTCACTCTGGAACTACTTTTTACACCGTACCGAACGTCACCCTGGAACTACTTTTTACACCGTGCTGAACATCACCCTGGAACTACTTTTTACAATGTGCCTAACATCACCCTGGAACTAGTTTTTACACCGTGCCGAACATCACCCTTGAACTACTTTTTACACAGTACGGAACGTCACCCTGGAACTACTTTTTACACCGTGCTGAACATCACCCTGGAACTACTTTTTACACCGAGCTGAACATCACCCTGGAACTACTTTTTACAATGTGCCGAACATCACCCTGGAACTACTTTTTACACCGTGCTGAACATCACCCTGGAACTACTTTTTACACCGTGCCGAACACCACCCTGGAACTACTTTTTACACCGTGCCGAACGTCACCCTGGAACTACTTTTTACACCGTACCGAACGTCACCCTGGAACTACTTTTTACACCATGCCGAACACCACCCTGAAACTACTTTTTACACCGTGCCGAACACCACCCTGGAACTACTTTTTACACCGTGCCGAACACCACCCTGGAACTACTTTTTACACCGTGCCGAACGTCACCCTGGAACTACTCTTTACACCGTACCGAACGTCACCCTGGAACTACTTTTTACACCGTGCCGAACACCACCCTGGAACTACTTTTTACACCGTGCCGAACGTCACCCTGGAACTACTTTTTACACCGTGCCGAACGTCACCCTGGAACTACTTTTTACACCGTGCCGAACGTCACCCTGGAACTACTTTTTACACCGTAACGAACGTCACCCTCGAACTACTTTTTACACCGTGCCGAACACCACAGTGGAACTACTTTATACACCGTACCGAACGTCACCCTGGAACTACTTTTTACACCTTGCCGAACATCACCCTGGAACTACTTTTTACACTGTGCCGAACACCACCCTGGTACTACTTTTTACACCATGCCGAACATCACCCTGGAACTACTTTTTACACCGTGCCGAACTTCACCCTGGAACTACTTTTTACACCGTGCCGAACGTCACCCTGGAACTACTTTTTACACCGTGCTGAACTTCACCCTGGAACTACTTTTTACACCGTGCCGAACACCGCCCTGGAACTACTTTTTACACCGTACCGAACGTCACCCTGGAGCTACTTTTTACACCGCGCTGAACATCACCCTGGAACTACTTTTTACACCATACCGAACGTCACCCTGGAACTACTTTTTACACCGTGCCAAATGTCACCCTGGAACTGCTTTTTACACCGTGCCGAACACCACCCTGGAACTACTTTTTACACCCTACCGAACGTCACTCTGGAACTACTTTTTACACCGTACCGAACGTCACCCTGGAACTACTTTGTACACCGTGCTGAACATCACCCTGGAACTACTTTTTACACCGTGCCGAACACCACCCAGGAACTACTTTTTACACCGTGCCGAACGTCACCCTGGAACTACTTTTTACACAGTGCCGAACGTCACCCTGGAACTACTTTTTACACCGTGCCGAACGTCACCCTGGAACTACTTTTTACACCGTAATGAACGTCACCCTCGAACTACTTTTTACACCGTGCCGAACACCACAGTGGAACTACTTTATACACCGTACCGAACGTCACCCTGGAACTACTTTTTACACCATGCTGAACATCACCCTGGAACTACTTTTTACACCGTGCCAAACACCACCCTGGAACTACTTTTTACACCATGCCGAACATCACCCTGGAACTACTTTTTACACCGTGCCGAACTTCACCCTGGAACTACTTTTTACACCGTGCCGAACGTCACCCTGGAACTACTTTTTACACCGTGCTGAACTTCACCCTGGAACTACTTTTTACACCGTGCCGAACACCGCCCTGGAACTACTTTTTACACCGTACCGAACGTCACCCTGGAGCTACTTTTTACACCGTGCTGAACATCACCCTGGAACTACTTTTTACACCATACCGAACGTCACCCTGGAACTACTTTTTACACCGTGCCAAATGTCACCCTGGAACTACTTTTTACACCGTGCCGAACACCACCCTGGAACTACTTTTTACACCCTACCGAACGTCACTCTGGAACTACTTTTTACACCGTACCGAACGTCACCCTGGAACTACTTTTTACACCGTGCTGAACATCACCCTGGAACTACTTTTTACAATGTGCCTAACATCACCCTGGAACTAGTTTTTACACCGTGCCGAACATCACCCTGGAACTACTTTTTACACAGTACGGAACGTCACCCTGGAACTACTTTTTACACCGTGCTGAACATCACCCTGGAACTACTTTTTACACCGAGCTGAACATCACCCTGGAACTACTTTTTACAATGTGCCGAACATCACCCTGGAACTACTTTTTACACCGTGCTGAACATCACCCTGGAACTACTTTTTACACCGTGCCGAACACCACCCTGGAACTACTTTTTACACCGTGCCGAACGTCACCCTGGAACTACTTTTTACACCGTACCGAACGTCACCCTGGAACTACTTTTTACACCATGCCGAACACCACCCTGAAACTACTTTTTACACCGTGCCGAACACCACCCTGGAACTACTTTTTACACCGTGCCGAACACCACCCTGGAACTACTTTTTACACCGTGCCGAACGTCACCCTGGAACTACTCTTTACACCGTACCGAACGTCACCCTGGAACTACTTTTTACACCGTGCCGAACACCACCCTGGAACTACTTTTTACACCGTGCCGAACGTCACCCTGGAACTACTTTTTACACCGTGCCGAACGTCACCCTGGAACTACTTTTTACACCGTGCCGAACGTCACCCTGGAACTACTTTTTACACCGTAACGAACGTCACCCTCGAACTACTTTTTACACCGTGCCGAACACCACAGTGGAACTACTTTATACACCGTACCGAACGTCACCCTGGAACTACTTTTTACACCTTGCCGAACATCACCCTGGAACTACTTTTTACACTGTGCCGAACACCACCCTGGTACTACTTTTTACACCATGCCGAACATCACCCTGGAACTACTTTTTACACTGTGCCGAACACCACCCTGGTACTACTTTTTACACCATGCCGAACATCACCCTGGAACTACTTTTTACACCGTGCCGAACTTCACCCTGGAACTACTTTTTACACCGTGCCGAACGTCACCCTGGAACTACTTTTTACACCGTGCTGAACTTCACCCTGGAACTACTTTTTACACCGTGCCGAACACCGCCCTGGAACTACTTTTTACACCGTACCGAACGTCACCCTGGAGCTACTTTTTACACCGTGCTGAACATCACCCTGGAACTACTTTTTACACCATACCGAACGTCACCCTGGAACTACTTTTTACACCGTGCCAAATGTCACCCTGGAACTGCTTTTTACACCGTGCCGAACACCACCCTGGAACTACTTTTTACACCCTACCGAACGTCACTCTGGAACTACTTTTTACACCGTACCGAACGTCACCCTGGAACTACTTTGTACACCGTGCTGAACATCACCCTGGAACTACTTTTTACACCGTGCCGAACACCACCCAGGAACTACTTTTTACACCGTGCCGAACGTCACCCTGGAACTACTTTTTACACAGTGCCGAACGTCACCCTGGAACTACTTTTTACACCGTGCCGAACGTCACCCTGGAACTACTTTTTACACCGTAATGAACGTCACCCTCGAACTACTTTTTACACCGTGCCGAACACCACAGTGGAACTACTTTATACACCGTACCGAACGTCACCCTGGAACTACTTTTTACACCATGCTGAACATCACCCTGGAACTACTTTTTACACCGTGCCAAACACCACCCTGGTACTACTTTTTACACCATGCCGAACATCACCCTGGAACTACTTTTTACACCGTGCCGAACATCACCCTGGAACTACTTTTTACACCGTGCCGAACGTCACCCTGGAACTACTTTTTACACCGTGCTGAACTTCACCCTGGAACTACTTTTTACACCGTGCCGAACACCGCCCTGGAACTACTTTTTACACCGTACCGAACGTCACCCTGGAGCTACTTTTTACACCGTGCCGAACATCACCCTGGAACTACTTTTTACACCATACCGAACGTCACCCTGGAACTACTTTTTACACCGTGCCAAATGTCACCCTGGAACTACTTTTTACACCGTGCCGAACACCACCCTGGAACTACTTTTTACACCCTACCGAACGTCACTCTGGAACTACTTTTTACACCGTACCGAACGTCACCCTGGAACTACTTTTTACACCGTGCTGAACATCACCCTGGAACTACTTTTTACAATGTGCCTAACATCACCCTGGAACTAGTTTTTACACCGTGCCGAACATCACCCTGGAACTACTTTTTACACAGTACGGAACGTCACCCTGGAACTACTTTTTACACCGTGCTGAACATCACCCTGGAACTACTTTTTACACCGAGCTGAACATCACCCTGGAACTACTTTTTACAATGTGCCGAACATCACCCTGGAACTACTTTTTACACCGTGCTGAACATCACCCTGGAACTACTTTTTACACCGTGCCGAACACCACCCTGGAACTACTTTTTTACACCGTGCCGAACGTCACCCTGGAACTACTTTTTACACCGTACCGAACGTCACCCTGGAACTACTTTTTACACCGTGCCGAACACCACCCTGGAACTACTTTTTACACCGTGCCGAACACCACCCTGGAACTACTTTTTACACCGTGCCGAACACCACCCTGGAACTACTTTTTACACCGTGCCGAACGTCACCCTGGAACTACTTTTTACACCGTACCGAACGTCACCCTGGAACTACTTTTTACACCGTGCCGAACACCACCCTGGAACTACTTTTTACACCGTGCCGAACGTCACCCTGGAACTACTTTTTACACCGTGCCGAACGTCACCCTGGAACTACTTTTTACACCGTGCCGAACGTCACCCTGGAACTACTTTTTACACCGTAACGAACGTCACCCTCGAACTACTTTTTACACCGTGCCGAACACCACAGTGGAACTACTTTATACACCGTACCGAACGTCACCCTGGAACTACTTTTTACACCTTGCCGAACATCACCCTGGAACTACTTTTTACACTGTGCCGAACACCACCCTGGTACTACTTTTTACACCATGCCGAACATCACCCTGGAACTACTTTTTACACCGTGCCGAACTTCACCCTGGAACTACTTTTTACACCGTGCCGAACGTCACCCTGGAACTACTTTTTACACCGTGCTGAACTTCACCCTGGAACTACTTTTTACACCGTGCCGAACACCGCCCTGGAACTACTTTTTACACCGTACCGAACGTCACCCTGGAGCTACTTTTTACACCGCGCTGAACATCACCCTGGAACTACTTTTTACACCATACCGAACGTCACCCTGGAACTACTTTTTACACCGTGCCAAATGTCACCCTGGAACTGCTTTTTACACCGTGCCGAACACCACCCTGGAACTACTTTTTACACCCTACCGAACGTCACTCTGGAACTACTTTTTTACACCGTACCGAACGTCACCCTGGAACTACTTTTTACACCGTGCTGAACATCACCCTGGAACTACTTTTTACAATGTGCCTAACATCACCCTGGAACTACTTTTTACACCGTGCTGAACATCACCCTGGAACTACTTTTTACAATGTGCCGAACATCACCCTGGAACTACTTTGTACACCGTGCTGAACATCACCCTGGAACTACTTTTTACACCGTGCCGAACACCACCCAGGAACTACTTTTTACACCGTGCCGAACACCACCCTGGAACTACTTTTTACACCGTGCTGAACACCACCCTGGAACTACTTTATACACCGTGCCGAACACCACCCAGGAACTACTTTTTACACCGTGCTGAACACCACCCTGGAACTACTTTATACACCGTGCTGAACAACACCCTGGAACTACTTTTTACATCACGCTGAACACCACCCTGGAGCTACTTTTTACACCATGCTGAACACCACCCTGGAACTACTTTATACACCGTACCGAACGTCACCCTGGAACTACTTTTTACACCATGCTGAACATCACCCTGGAACTACTTTTTACACCATGCTGAACATCACACTGGAACTACTTTTTACACCATGCTGAACATCACCCTGGAACTACTTTTTACACCATGCTGAACATCACCCTGAAACTACTTTTTACACCGAGCTGAACATCACCCTGGAACTACTTTTTCCAGACGTGTTGCTACCTCAGATTCACTATCAGGTTGTATTTCATATTACATGGTGAAATGTCTCAGTTTCACCATCTTCTACTGGGAGTAAATTATGGGTTGATAAGATTTGTAAATCTTTCAATTATGTCCCAACGTTTTTTTTGTATTAGATAATTTCATCTGAACCAACCTCGGAAGGTAGAACAGGCTTGTTCTGAAGTTATGTGTCATTGGTTGTGCAGCATATCACAGCAGGTTTCAGCATCCTGAAGATCGTCCTGGAGCTCCGGAGGCAGAGACCATCAGCAGTTCAGACCAAAGTACGTATCAGCACATGCTTTGGTTCTGAAACCGAACCCTAAAATGAACCCTTTAAAGCCTGACCCCAAAAAATGGGGAGAAAATTATTTATTTCAAAATCTGACATCTTTACTTAGCCCTTTAATAAAATAAAATAAAAAAAGAAATTAAAAACAATTTTAGTTTATTTACTCTTTATTATAATGTGATATGTCAAATTACTGTGATGCAAAAAGTGTCCACCAGAGGGCAGAAGAGTGTCAGATTGTGTTCAACAGAGTTTTGTGCAAAGGTTTTACCATTAAATGATGCAAAAGGTCTCAGATTACATCCGGTCATGAGTCGGTCTCAATCTGGAACTTTTAGTGGCTTAACCCTTTGATGCAGTTTCCACTACAGTGGACACATATTTAAAGGCTGTTTTTAAATGTATGCATGGGTGTGGATCGTACATTAGCAATTTCAGTGGACATTAGTGAGTCACCAACACTCTATAAAGAATAACTACTTTTAATATAGTATATATACATACACTGTAATTACCCAGTTTGCCTCAATGATAAACAGGACAAGAAAATGATCCAGGTGTTTTTATAGAAAATTTATATTATATTAATATGACAAGATATTATTTAGTAAATATTTTCATGAAGAAGGATGACCAGTCTGAAGAGCTTTTCCTGAATGTCTCGTCTCCTCTGCAGGATCAGTATCAGTTCATCTTCACCGCCATCATCAGCATGTTGGAGCGTTTCCTGCAGGAGTCCGACCAGCAGCTCTACTCCAACCTGCCGGAGGTAAACACTGATCACCGGTATCAGATGAACATGAGGTGTTAGCAGGGGTGGAGTGAGGGTGGAGGAAGTAGATACGATGCAGCTGCAGAAACAGGAAGTCTTGGTAATACTGACTTCCTGTATGTAAATTCTGAGTTTTACAGCAGCTTGTTTGGAGCACGGAACCCTATAAAAGGATAAAACTGACAAAAGCTGAAATAAAACAGGTAGGAGCACACCGACACAATGACGACAGAAACACTTCAGATAAACTTTGCAAAGATGCCGGTGATTTTTTCTCTGGTTTTATCTTTCATACGACAACAGAATTTTATGTGATGACTCTCCGTCTGTCAACAGCAGACTAAGAAGCTAGTTTCAAAGCTGAAGAAGAAATAAGTTTTAAAAATGTTAAACACATGAAACAGTACAGAGGAGTGCAACAATGAAATTAATGAAAATGCTGATGTTATGCATGTGGTCCATATGTTATTACATGTGCTCCTGCAGGCTGCAGCTCTGGGGTTTACGGTGAAAATGAGCGTAAATTTGTTCATGTTTTCATGTTTCTGGAACAAAAAGGGGAACTACAAACACATTTTCTGCTCAGTGACATTTGTAGCTGATGTTCAACAAACCCCAGAGAGGAAAATAACTTAAATCTATCATTTCATCATTAGTTTTGACTTTCTGAGTCTAAATAAATGATTTCCGTGTCTTCACTGATTAATTTTGTTATATTTAGCAAATAGAAACTAATTTAAATCAGCTGCTGCAGCATTCTCAGTAAAAGCTGTTCTAGAGTCACATAAAGATGGAAAAGTTTCTAGAATATCTGGAAGATTGAAAGGTGATGGCGTCAGGATTGGGTATAAAAGTAGGATCTACCAAAAGTTCAGCCTTTCCTGTAAAATTACTGCATTCAGAGTCGATTTGTGTAAAACCTCAGAGTCTCAGAGCAGAACGTGTTGGTCACATGACTCAGAGTGCTAAAACCGACAGGATGACATGCAGCTAGTTTATAATAAACATTTTTATATAATTAACATTTTAGTATGAAGACTTAAACAGCACATCTTAGATCCTGATGAATGAAATTTTCCAGCTGAAATTCATAATGGGATGAGAATAACATAACATAGCATACATATATCATCAACCCATGGAGGTCTGGATTCTGAATCAGTCTCCAAATAACAATTCTGAGTCCACCAAACTGGATCCCCTCAACACCTCGGCTCATCCTAGAATTTCTGTCCATAAAATCGGAGACAAAGGGCAGCCTTGGCAGCGTCCACCCCTCACTGGGAACAAATCCGACTTACTGCCGGCAATGTGGACCAAGCTCTGGCACCGATCATACAGGGATCGTACAAGGGGGTCCAGCACTCTAGACTCCTGGAGCAACCCCCCACCGCCACCTTCTCCAAGTCCACAAAGCACATGTAGACTGGTTGAGCAAACCCCCATGTCCCCTCCAAGACCCTGAAGAGGGTGTAGAGCTGGTCCACTGTTCCAAGACCGAGACGAAAACCACACTGCTCCTCCTCAATCCGAGGTTCGACTATCCGACGGACCCTCTTCTCCAGCAGCCCTGAATAGAACTTACCAGGGAGGCTGAGGAGTGTGATGCCCCTGTAGTTGGAGCACACCCTCCAGTCCCCCTTTTTGAAGAGGGGGACCACCACCCCAGTCTGCCAGTCCAGGGGAACTGTCTCCGATGTCCACGCGATGCTGCAGAGGCGTGTCAGCCAAGACAGCCCTACAGCATCCACAGCCTGAAGAAACCTAAGCTCTTAAAACATTTTCTAGTCCATTATTAGATTTATTTTTGAATATGTACGTAATGACGTCATTTCCTGATATTTCACAACATCCGCTCTTCGTGGAACATGGCAGCGCCCACGCAGTGCTGCAACTGGAAGCGGTTTGTGTTGTGATGACAAATCATTTTCATTTTGATTGTTTGGAAGAGAAATACACTGAGGATCTGTTTGCACAGCATCATCTGGGTCTAATGGAATTTAAACAGCTTATTTTTGATGTCTGCAACCCTCCTGCATATATTTAGACTTGTGGACATCTGAAGACCTCCATAAACGGTCATGAAGACGAGCAGAAATCCTGAATCTGAATCAGTTTTTCTTCAGATCTAAAATCTGTTTTTAGGATGAAGACAACTGTTTGATCTACAGCTCCTGACGGGGATCCTGCTCGAGGGTTTTGTTTTGGTTTGTCTTCCTATCCAACGGACTCAGAAGGGAGAAATCTGGAATAGAAATCACCAAATTCTCAAACTATTTCAGGATGATGCCACATTCAGGGTCTTTGGTTGAAGATAAATGCTCAGAAACATCCGCATGATGAATCTGACCTTCAGGCAAATCCGCTTAAAATGCTGGAACTGACATGACGGAGATTTTTGGTAGTTAGATGGAAGTAAAATGCAGAAGTGACCACTAAGGTCCAGAAATATCCACCCAAAACCTTCCACATTTTCTTTTTAGTTCCTCGTTGCCATCGAAGTTCAGTCAGAGCTGGACTGTGGTGCGTTCAGAGCTGAAGGGAGCGTTGTAAAGTACAGTGTTTTCTGCTGGACAGAAGCTTTAGTCTCTGAGGTTGAGTCAGTGTGACTGAACTCTGCATCAGGTCACGTCAGCTGTGATTGGAGTCTTCTTTGTCTACATCTGATTATGTTGGTTGTTTGTTGCAGTCGACGGTTTGATTTCCAGCAGTCAGACTGAAAGTGAACCTGACACCGATGCTGTCTGATCAGAGGAAGACTTCTGTGTTTCTGTAACAAGAAGAGTTGTCAACAGCTTTTAGACCAGAGTGAGATCAAACCTTCAGTATCACATGTTTACACCTTTTACTGGGTTTTTGCTTCTTACTGAAAGTTCGAAGTTCGAAGTTCGAAGGCGCCTGAATCAGCGCAAAGATTTTCATTTTGTCTTCTTATCTCAGTGATATGAGTTTTTTTTTTCCTTCTATTCAGACCATGATGGTAGGATGTTCTAGCATACCGGACGTTTTGGCCACACCTGCAGAAGCAGGTTTATATTCCATGAAACAGTCATAATGTCATCAAACTGCCATTAAAGGCTAGTTTAATAATTATATATTTGATTTTTTTAATTAGGACTGAAGTCGGTTCAGCGATTTGAGCAGAAAAATGGGAAAGATGTCAATAAAAATATGAATTAATGTTTTCTACAAATTATAATTTATGTTCTGTTTCCAGCTAAAGAAACCAGAGAAGAAAACTACAAGACCTGCTTCCTCTGTCACCAGGTACACACCTGTCTGTACACCTGTCTGTCTGTACACCTGTGTGTCTGTACACCTATCTGTACACCTGTCTGTCTGTACATCTGTCTGTCTGTACACCTGTCTGTCTGATGGGATGTTTCACCCTGAGGTGTTAAATTAACACTTTCTCAGCCTCCTGTCTCCATCATCATCCCACCATCTCCATATGTTACCATGTTACCATGGAAACCAGTGGTACAGGAGGGAAGAGAAACAGAGAAAGATGGAGTTAAATAAGAAGAGCTGAAGGAGAAGAAAGAAGAGAAAGAAGGAAAGCGGAGGTGAAAAAGAGCTAAGAAAGGAAGAACTTGGAAATAATGGGAAGGAAGGAAAGAAACAAAAGAAAAAAGTGATGGAGGTGTGAAGAGGAGATGAAAAACAGGAGAGGAAGAGGAGGTGTGAGGAGGAGCTGAAGCAGGTACAGTGAAGGAAACTGCTGAGGTCACAGACTACGTAACCATGACGACAACAGTGAAACAGCTGGAGGAAGAAGTAGAGAGCAGATTTACTTCCTGTGTAAATATTCATCAGAAGCTGCGTCTGTCGGATCGCTGTGTTCACGTTTCTCCTGGTTTTCAGGTCCGTAGAAGTTCACACTTTTGACCATCCAGACCAAAAACCGATGCTCAACTTGGGCTGGACTGTAAGGAAAATCTACACTAACACGATGAAACAACACGTCTACACCTGGAGACAACGCTGACACAACCCAGAGGATCAGCGAGCGTGATTACCTGGATCAGTTCTACACATGAACAGCATCAAGGATTACTGGGAACTATTTACACCACCATTCAACAGGATCTGAAACATGAATTAACACAGAAAAAGGGGAATTTGATCTGGAGGGTGACTGGTTTTTACATATGTATCAACAAAATAAAGGTGGCAGAGAGTAAATATAAAACATGTAAAATCTAACAGGAAGCAGTTTATGAAATCGGGAAATGCTTGTTCATCATGTTTGGGCATGACCTGTGGCGTCCCTCAGGGGCCAGTGTTGGGCCCCAAACCCTTCATACTGCATATCAGTGATATATATGAGGTTTCTACAGTATTCAGGATGGTTTTTTTTGCTGATGGAACAAACATTGTTCTGCCAGTGACTTACAAATTCTAGCACAAGTAATTAACAGTGAACTGAATAAATTAAAAGCAGGCTGGACCGAAATAAATGATCAGTAAATCTGATTAAAACAGGAATAAAACGTTCTGATCATCACAGAACTAATCTACATATGATACAGCTGGATGGAGTTACTAGTGAAAGAGTAACAGAGATCTCATTTTTAAGGTGCTGACCTGTTAGAAGTCACAAATTAAACACGTACAAAATAAAATTTCAAGATGCATTGCAGCATTAAATCACTGCATATGATACTGCTCATGAAGTCTGGGTAAAAATACGTCAGTACAACACATCCACCATTCACTCTGCAAAACACAGCAATACAGCTCATTCACGGGCGGGAGACAGAGATCCTCCAAACAATTAAGACTTAATTAAGAACAAATCCTGTTTAAAGCAAAAACAATCTCCTACCAGAAAACATAAAAATGATTCACCGGAAGGGACGGGGTGATAACTTTGGGGATAAACGTGATTTCAGAACACTTCAGGTGCACAACAAGAAAATCTTTTTCTATTTCGGTTTGTGGGTTAAACTCTGGACCAATTAGAGGGCGACGCTCAGGGAATGTCCACATATAAACCAGTTTAAAAAAGTATTAAATTATGTTTGTGTTTGTGTGTTTGTTTGTTTATTACTATTCATTTATTTTGGTGTTATCTTCAGTTAAGTGTGTATGTTCGTTATAACGATACCAGGAATAATAAAGCTATTTGTTATTGTTATTATATTGATGGGAAGCGAAGTGTTTACATATTATTGATAATTTTTTTCTGTTTCCAGATCGTCGCAGCAGCTGAACATGAACGATACGTACGCTGTGGTTAACAAGCCCAAACAGCCTCACCTGTCAGCGCCGGGTGGTGGCAGCAGGTAAACAGCTTCCTGTAAAAGCGACACACCAGGCGGCGACCTGTTCTGGAAGGAAATCTGTCACCACATATCAGATTTTACAAGCCTTTCAATTTCAAATACTAACATTTTTTGCTGTAAATTGAGTTTTTGTATCTGAATTAAACTCCTCACATAAATACGTTTTAGAGAATTAAGCGTAAATAGTGAAAGTTAAAGCATCTCCATCTGCACAATGCAACAGGAACTAAAGGGACTGGCACTAAACGGCCGTGCAGGTTGAGAAATCCACCTTGTTGGGGACGGGTAGTGTCCTTTGTGCTGTCTCAAAGTGTTAATATAAAAAATAATGATGACTGATCTTGGATTTCCATATAAACAAATGATAATAGTTTAGATTCAGTACTTACATCTGGGTAGTTTGTGTAGGCTATGTCTGAACACTTCATCTCCTACCTGGCCTGCTTCCAGGACCTTTCCCGCCACTCATCACTATGACAACGACCCCACTGGAGCACCGGCAGCGCCCATCTACAGCACCGTCAAACCCCGAGCTAAGCAGCTCAGCCAATCGCTGTCGGCTTCGCCCATCTATGACTTAGCAGCACCAACCAATCACAAGCCAACAGAAGGGGCGGACCTTCTGACAGGTGAGTCTGGGGACTGGACAGGTGGTTCTGTCTGGGACTGAGGGAGTTAGAGATGTGATCATGTTTCTGTTTTGTCTTCCATCTGAACATCTTTCAGCAGCAGCAGCAGATGATGATGATGATTACGAAGATATCTCCTCTTCTGTGCCTGACACGACGAGTTTCTGTTCACCTGGTGGCATCGGTGAGAACACCTGTTCATGTTTCTTCTGTCTTATATTACACAGACGGAGACAAATATTATATTATAATTATAAATTATATTAATATTAAGGCATACTTGAAAAAAGTAAAGACAAAAATGGTCCTGACCCCCTTAAAAATATTGCACAAGAGTAATCCAACTCAATGGGTACAGTTCAGTAAACTGAGGCAACGAGGCAGAGCCGAGAGGTCTGTATGGAGTGTTAGCTAACGTTAGCTAACATTAGCTAACGCTAGCTAACACTAGCTAACATTAGCTAACGCTAGCTGACGCTAGCTAACATTAGCTAACGCTAGCTGACGCTAGCTGACGCTAGCTAACATTAGCTAACGCTAGCTAATGCTAGCTAACGCTATCCATCACCGAAGCTCTGAAGCCTTCAACACTAAGGGAGCATCTAGCAAACAAACATCCAAAACTCTTGGACAGCTGCTGGATTTTTTGGAACAAAATACGCTACAGATGCAGAAAACATCTGTCATGGCTGGCAAAAAAAAAGTTTATTAATTAAATAAACATTTTAATTAAATGTATTTAGAGTATAAATATCTAAATAAACTTTAAATTTTATTTAATGTTTATTTATTTTTAACCTTTTATTTTGAATGTATGTTATCATTGCGTTTTACTAAACAAATTACCATCTTTATACCATCATGTTTTTCTTTTTTCATAGTAAAATCTAATATTTAGTAAATTTTCTTTATAAACCTGACTTGAACTTTTAAATCTGTTCATATAGGAGTCTGATTTTTTTCTGATTATATTCCATGAATTATTAGCCTATTGGCATCTTGCTGTATGTGCAATTTCCAATATATATATATATATATATATGTGTGTGTGTGTGTGTGTGTGTGTGTGTGTGTGTGTACACATGAAACGTGCTATATAAATAAAGTTTGCTCAGTGAAGAAGGTGGGCTGGTTTTAAAGATTAGACTCCTGGTTCCGCTTCGTTCCTGGTCATGCCGGCTTTTTATCCTGCAGAAAGCTGGAGATGGATGAGGGTGCACGTGGGAGGTGATGGTGTTAAAATCTGCCGTCTGGCTCTGCTTCTCTAAATGTTGGACTTTCTTCCTGTTTCTCTGTGCATTGATATATTTTCCTGTTTTTTAGGGTTTAACTGTCGCGTTCGGAAGCCCAGAGGACCCAGAGATCCTCCAGCTGAGTGGAGCCGACTGGAGAGGTGAACTGGTTTACTGTGGACCATCGGACCGGACTGAACCAAACTGAAGTCCACAGTCAGAAAAGCTCAGATTCCATGTTTGATGTTTTATTCAGTTAGTCCAGCAACTCTCTGATCTGATCCATTCCTGAAAAGTTCACTTTACTAAAACTGGATTAGAGGATATGTGAGAAAAATCTGCCAGACTTTAATAATTTCTGAAGCTGTTTAGTAATTTTTAGCATGCTGATATCTGCAGTGCTTCGTTTATAAAACAACAACAACACAGCTGCTTTTTTCCAACACGAGTTCATCTTGTTCTGTTCGCTGAATCATCTTCTTCATCACTTATTTCCTCCATTAGCATTAAACTGGAATTCCTCACAATCAGAGGCTAAATTCAGAAAATTATAATTTCAGTCAGTCAGTCTGAAATTAGTCACATTAGTTCATTTCTGTTAATGTGATGAAAAAACATCCAGAAAGTATTTATCATGAAAAATGTCCTAAAAGTGTTTTTAAGACCTGGAGAAAAAGGAAAATAGAAAATCAGCTGAGGATTTTTATTCAGCTCACAAATCAAAAATGTGGCAGAAAATTATTTCAACAGTTAAAATTTTCTGTTTTGTAAAACAACTAATTAAATAAAACTGCTTTAATTGATAGGAAATAATTTTCAGAACAAGTAGTTTCTAAAACAAAAACCGGTAAAAGCCCAACTATGCACACGAGTCTGGAGCTGAAGCACCAACAAAGTGGGAAAGTTGTGCCTGGAAACATACAGCTGGACCAACGTCGGGACTCAAAACAGCTGGACTGAAAATAGAAAATGATCAGTAAATGAGATGAAAACCAAACTGACCAAAGCAGAAATCTACGTTTCTGAGCAAACTGGAAGACACTAGCTGAATTGTTTGTTGGGACAGTTTCTTCTTATAATGATTTTAAAGGATCTTTTTTCCTCTCTCGCTGCCTTACATGGCCTTCCGTTAATTCACAATAAAACAAATTGAAATACAAAAATCTGAACCTGTTTTTACTTGAAAACTAAAACTGTGTTGAAACTCCAACTGTCTGATAAATGTTAAGCAAATATTTTCCTCAGAAATGCTGTGAATTAATTATGCACAGAAGCGAAATGAAATATATTTACTGGCTTCTTCTAATTTAATAAGTGCTGTGATTTGTTAATGGCCTTAATACTGGACGTATTGACACTGGAGATTTTTTATAATTTCTAGGTTTGGTTTTTCTCTCTTTTATCTGTTTTGTGTGTATTTATCGACCTGAGTCTGTTTCATACAAATTAAGCTGAATTGTTATGTAAAAATATCTAAAGTGGATTTTATTAAGTAAAAAAATAAAACTCGTGCCCAGAATGGATGAACCCTCAAAACTTTAAGCTTCATTTCCCATAAAGCATCTCTTTATTTTTACTAAAGCATCTTTACAGAGACCTCCTTCACATTGCACACTTACCGTTTGCATCACAGGTCTTCTGCTGGATGACATCACCTGTTATGTTGTTGAATGTTAAATTTGTTATTCATGATTTACAGAATAAACTGGTGTTTTGTGTGGAATAAGTGTTGGAGTGTTTTTCTTTTTTAAATTCCACCTGGTTTCTGCAGGTAGTTTGAGTCACGTGTTTGCAGAGATGACCACCAGGGGGCAGAAGAGCAGCATGAACCCTCAGCAGCAGAGAAGAAGAAACAGAAGCTGATCCAGGACTGAGTGATGGAGGACAAATCACACACTGGAAGACAGAGAAATGGTTTCAATTAAATTTTGGCAGGACTGTGTGTGTGTGTGTGTGTGTGTGTGTGTGTGTGTGTGTGTGTGTGTGTGTGTGTGTGTGCATGCACGCATGGACATGATTGTGAGGACCAATCTCCCTTTGAGACATTATGAGGACATTGTGGACTTTAGGACAGAAGCACACACACTTGAGAGGTTTGTGTTCTTCTCACCACCTTTTTGAGGTGAAAATAAAGCCGAAGTAAATTGTAAAATAGAGTCAGATTTCAGCTAAGACTCTCCAGGACATGAATGGAAGTCAATGTGAAGACCTCAGAAGTAATGAAAACACGAGTGTTTGTGTGAAGACAGACGGTGATATCATGAGATGTGAATCAGGTTACAGAAACCAGCAGAGGTGGTCTGGCAGTGAAGCAAGCTGCCAGGGTGACGGAGACTGTTGATATTGTTCATCTTGTGCTTATGTCATGGAGGACGGATGTGGTTAGTTAACTAGTTAACTAGTTAGTTAACTAATAGAAATATCAAATTCACAACGTACAAGTCATCCTCACTGAAAAGAAAATGAAAAGAAAATGTGTGAAAGGAAATATTAAATCCGAGATAAGGAAAAAACATTTGACTAATTTTTACCAGATAAACTGTCAACATGAGAAATTAAAATTTTTATGACTAAAACATTTCAGTCATCGCCTCAGTCAAGGTTTACATAAAGTACCGGGTCTTCCTCTTCATCGGGTCCACCTTCTAGTACCGGGTCTTCCTCTTCATCAGGTCCACCTTCTACTACCGGTTCGTCCTCTTCATCGGGTTCACCTTCTAGTACTGGTTCGTCCTCTTCATCAGGTCCACCTTCTAGTACCTGGTCGTCCTCTTCATCAGGTCCACCTTCTAGTACCTGGTCGTCCTCTTCATCAGGACCGCCTTCTAGTACCGGGTCTTCCTCTTCATCAGGTCCGCCTTCTAGTACCTGGTCGTCCTCTTCCTCAGGACCGCCTTCTAGTACTGGTTCGTCCTCTTCATCGGGTTCACCTTCTAGTACCGGGTCGTCCTCTTCCTCAGGTCCACCTTCTAGTACTGGGTCGTCCTCTTCATCGGGTCCACCTTCTAGTACAGGGTCGTCCTCCTCATCAGGACCGCCTTCTAGTTCCGGTTCGTCCTCTTCATCAGGTCCACCTTCTAGTACCGGGTCGTCCTCTTCATCGGGTTCACGTTCTAGTACCGGGTCGTCCTCTTCATCAGGTCCACCATCTAGTACCGGGTCTTCCTCTTCATCAGGTCCGCCTTCTAGTACCGCGTCGTCCTCTTCATCAGGTCCACCTTCTAGTACCGGGTCTTCCTCTTCATCAGGTCCACCTTCTAGTACCGGGTCGTCCTCTTCATCAGGACCGCCTTCTACTACTGGTTCGTCCTCTTCATCAGGTCCACCTTCTAGTACCGGTTCGTCCTCTTCATCAGGTTCACCTTCTAGTACCGGTTCGTCCTCTTCATCAGGTCCACCTTCTAGTACCTGGTCGTCCTCTTCATCAGGTCCACCTTCTAGTACCTGGTCGTCCTCTTCATCAGGTCCGCCTTCTAGTACCTGGTCGTCCTCTTCATCAGTACCGCCTTCTAGTACCAGTTCGTCCTCTTCATCAGGTCCACCTTCTAGTACCTGGTCGTCCTCTTCATCAGGACCGCCTTGTAGTACCGGTTCGTCCTCTTCATCGGGTTCACCTTCTAGTACCGGGTCTTCCTCTTCATCGGGACCACGTTCTAGTACCGGGTCGTCCTCTTCATCAGGACCACCTTCTAGTACCGGGTCGTCCTCTTCATCGGGTCCGCCTTCTAGTACCGGCTCGTCCTCTTCATCGGGTTTACCTTCTAGCACCGGGTCGACCTCTTCATCAGGTCCACCTTCTAGTACCTGGTCGTCCTCTTCATCAGGACCGCCTTCTAGTACCGGTTCGTCCTCTTCATCGGGTTCACCTTCTAGTACCGGGTCGTCCTCTTCATCGGGTCCACCTTCTAGTACCAGGTCTTCCTCTTCATCAGGTCCACCTTCTAGTACCGGGTCTTCCTCTTCATCAGGTCCACCTTCTAGTACCGGATCTTCCTCTTCATCAGATCCGCCTTCTAGTACCGGTTCGTCCTCTTCATCGGGTTTATATTCTAGTACCGGTTCGTCCTCTTCATTGGGTTTACCTTCTAGTACCGGGTCTTCCTCTTCATCAGGTCCACCGTCTAGTACCGGGTCTTCCTCTTCATCGGGTTCACCTTCTAGTACCTGGTCGTCCTCTTCATCAGGTCCACCTTCTAGTACCGGGTCTTCCTCTTCATCGGGACCACCTTCTAGTACCGGGTCGTCCTCTTCATCAGGACCACCTTTTAGTACCGGGTCGTCCTCTTCATCGGGTCCACCTTCTAGTACCGGGTCGTCCTCTTGATCGGGTCCGCCTTCTAGTACCGGGTCGTCCTCGTCATCAGGTCCACCTTCTAGTACCGGGTCGTCCTCTTCATCGGGTCCGCCTTCTAGTACCGGGTCGTCCTCTTCATCGGGTCCGCCTTCTAGTACCAGGTCGTCCTCGTCATCAGGTCCACCTTCTAGTACCAGGTCGTCCTCTTCATCGGGACCACCTTCTAGTACCGGGTCGTCCTCTTCATCGGGTCCACCTTTTAGTACCGGGTCGTCCTCTTGATCGGGTCCGCCTTCTAGTACCGGGTCGTCCTCTTGATCGGGTCCGCCTTCTAGTACCGGGTCGTCCTCTTCATCGGGTTCGCCTTCTAGTACCGGGTCGTCCTCTTCATCGGGTCCGCCTTCTAGTACCAGGTCGTCCTCGTCATCAGGTCCACCTTCTAGTACCAGGTCGTCCTCTTCATCGGGACCACCTTCTAGTACCGGGTCGTCCTCTTCATCAGGACCACCTTCTAGTACCGGGTCGTCCTCTTCATCAGGTCCACCTTCTAGTACCGGGTCGTCCTCTTGATCAAGACCTCCTTCTAGTACCGGGTCTGACCTTTTTCATCTTGGTGCGATAGATGGAAGCAGGTGGTGGAAACCTTCCTCAGAGGAAGCTCAAATCAATTGCAAATCCAAACCATTGTTAAAAAATGTCGGTAATGATGGAACAGGTGTTGAGACCTCAGGCATCTAAACTGAAGGGACGAACTAATTCATCTGCATATCCCAAACTAGGTCATGTTGCATCTTATTACATCACATGTAATAAGATCCATGTAAATGCTGAGTGTGAACCTTCACCTAATTCTATATACGGCCGTAAATTAAGTTCTGGCCACCAAACTTCTGGACTCTAGGACCTCATGTGTTCTGGGTCCCCACAGTTATAGATAAACAAACACTTTGATACACACGTCCATCACTGATTTTTAAAAACCACTAAGTGCAGCTTTTTGATGCCAGCTGTTCGTGTGCAGCTTTGCCACCAAACACACTCCACTTGTTGCCAGGTCATGGGTGTCGGCTTGTGGAGGAGAAGACCACAGGTATTCACAGAGAAAGAGATGAAATGGAGCGATGGGGCAAGTTACAGGACAGAAAAGAGTCTCAGAGCTTCGTATGTGTGCAGTTGTACAGTAACCGAACACACCTGTGTGTTACACACACCTGTGCAGTCTGGTGTAATTTAACCCAGCAGCTCTGACTGACTTTTTCATCTTAATTTAGTTTATTGAATTCATTCATGATACAATCCGAGAAAATAAAAGAAAAGCAGATAAAAGATAATCCAAAAATGAGAATCAAAAGGAGCAGAAAGAAGAAAAGGTCTTATAGAAACTCCCCCTTATTTACAGATTAAATTTAAATGCTAATTTTTAAACAAAATAAAGTAAAAAATAAAGTTAAAAAAAAGTCAAATAAGTGTAAAGTTAAAAAAAATCCAAGATGGCCTCCCCCTGTCTCTGACCAGGCTCGTATCATTTTAAACCGTCACGGTTTCGTGAAGCTTCTGCAGTTACAGTCTGATAAAAACAGCTTCATTCTGAGATACCGATCGCATCTGTTGTTGTTCAAATCTGTAAATTCTGATGCAGACTCAGAAACGAAGATGTGAAAAGTTTCAGGGTTCGGATTGACCTTTTTTTTACCAGCAGCAAATGTTTCTGTTCCTGAAGTTTTCTTTCGGTTCAGGTAATCTAGATCATCAGTGCAGCTGAAGGTTTTAATCATGCGCTTCTTTAGTCGCACTACGTTAAGTTTCTGATTTTAAAACTCATTTTATGGCACGGTGGCATCTGCTGGGCCCAACTCTGGATCCTACTGAGAAACCGCTTCACGTCATCTTCTTCCAGGACACTGCGCTGCAGCTGAGTTTCACTTTACGCACGACTCACACTCGCAAGCGGATACCAACACTCCGGCCATTTTGAATGCACACTGTGGCTGATTCAGCAAAGAAATGCAAGGAGGTCAGAGGAAGAGAGACAAAGAAGACAGAGGCAGCGATGAGACAATGGTCCAGATTAAACTGGCTGGATAGATCTCACAATGCAGGTGGGATGAAGATGATGCTGCATCAGCCGTCGACTGGAAGTCACCGGAAAAATCTGCTGTGCTTCTTTAAGGCCTCCAAACCTGTGATTCTTACCCATGCGGCCGGACCACTAAGCAGAAGACACGCAGCTAGCCGCTAGCCTGTAGCTGAAGTTATGAGGACGTTTTTAAAAAGACAAAATGAAGACAAACATGGTCCCAAACTCCCTAAATGTAAAAATAATGCACAAGAACAATGAACTAAGTTTGGTTTATTAAACGGAGCTCACGAGGCAGAGCTGAGTGTTAGCTGAGTGTTAGCTAACATGCTAGCATCACCGAAGTTAACCAAACATCCAACTCTTGGAAAACTGATTCTTTAACAGGAAAATAAGATGCAGAAAGCATGTCCGGTGACCTAAAAACTCTCTAAGAAAAGTTTATTAAATAAATAAATAAACAGTTATTATATTTTGTTTATTTAAATATCTAAATAAACTTTGATCTTTTTTTCATCTGTCAGTTTTTCCATGTGCCTCTTTTTTCTTAGTAAACTCTAATATTTAGTTTATTTTATGTTTATAATCATGACGAGCTTTTAAACATGTTCTTGTAGGAGCCTGATTTGTATGTGCAGTTTCACATATGTCATGTATAAATGTCTTTGTGATGATCTTATCGCATCATGTCATACTTTTTAAATATTTTTTTTATCATTTCATAGTTTACAAGGTTTTAACTCTTAAACTGCAACTAGATTTGTTTTAGTTATTGAATAAAAATTAAACCAATACAGGGATGATATCTAAGTGGGCTGCAGGGACACTTTGTTGTGGAAAACTTGGCCCCCTGGTTCTGTTTTCTCCGCCATCTTTACTGCTGTCGACCTTAAATCTGATGAAACTGGTCCCTCTGCTGCCCCCTACTGGTTACTCACAGGTTGCAGCTTATGAACATGTAGCGTTCTTTTCTAAGTACGTGAATAAACGATGCTTCGAAAATTGCAAAAAAAACGTGTACAAGGCCGCCATGATGAACTCATGTATGTAAGTTAGAACTTATGTTCTCAGTGTTAGATCACTGTTACCACCAGATTACCACGTGTGGATTTTACTGACCTTTCCTGATCCGCCGTCACAGTTTGGTTCCTGTAGCACAAACATCATGCTCTGTATTTTCTGAGTTGGTGGACCTAGTATAGAAGTATTTACCATGCAGTATAGAAGTATTTACCAGGTAGTATAGAAGTATTTACCATGTAGTATAGAAGTATTTACCAGGTAGTATAGAAGTATTTACCATGCAGTATAGAAGTATTTACCATGTAGTATAGAAGTATTTACCATGCAGTATAGAAGTATTTACCTTGTAGTATAGAAGTATTTACCACGTAGTATAGAAGTATTTACCATGTAGTATAGAAGTATTTACCATGTAGTATAGAAGTATTTACCATGCAGTATAGAAGTATTTACCATGTAGTATAGAAGTATTTACCATGCAGTATAGAAGTATTTACCAGGTAGTATAGAAGTATTTACCATGCAGTATAGAAGTATTTACCATGTAGTATAGAAGTATTTACCATGCAGTATAGAAGTATTTACCTTGTAGTATAGAAGTATTTACCACGTAGTATAGAAGTATTTACCATGTAGTATAGAAGTATTTACCATGTAGTATAGAAGTATTTACCATGCAGTATAGAAGTATTTACCATGTAGTATAGAAGTATTTACCATGCAGTATAGAAGAATTTACCAGGTAGTATAGAAGTATTTACCATGCAGTATAGAAGTATTTACCTTGTAGTATAGAAGTATTAACCATGTAGTATAGAAGTATTTACCACGTAGTATAGAAGTATTTACCATGTAGTATAGAAGTATTTACCATGTAGTATAGAAGTATTTACCATGCAGTATAGAAGTATTTACCATGTAGTATAGAAGTATTTACCATGCTGTATAGAAGTATTTACCACGTAGTATAGAAGTATTTACCAGGTAGTATAGAAGTATTTACCAGGTAGTATAGAAGTATTTACCATACAGTATAGAAGTATTTACCATGTAGTATAGAAGTATTTACCATGCAGTATAGAAGTATTTACCACGTAGTATAGAAGTACTTACCATGTAGTATAGAAGTATTTACCATGTAGTATAGAAGTATTTACCATGCAGTATAGAAGTATTTACCATGCAGTATAGAAGTATTTACCATGTAGTATAGAAGTATTTACCATGTAGTATAGAAGTATTTACCATGCAGTATTAGAAGTATTTACCATGTAGTATAGAAGTATTTACCATGTAGTATAGAATTATTTACCATGTAGTATAGAAGTATTTACCATGTAGTATAGAAGTATTTACCATGCAGTATAGAAGTATTTACCACGTAGTATAGAAGTACTTACCATGTAGTATAGAAGTATTTACCACGTAGTATAGAAGTATTTACCACGTAGTATAGAAGTACTTACCAGGCAGTATAGAAGTATTTACCATGTAGTATAGAAGTATTTACCATGCAGTAAAGAAGTATTTACCATGTTGTATACAAGTATTTACCATGTAGTATAGAAGTATTTACCACGTAGTATAGAAGTACTTACCAGGCAGTATAGAAGTATTTACCATGTAGTATAGAAGTATTTACCATGCAGTATAGAAGTACTTACCATGTAGTAAAGAAGTATTTACCATGTTGTATACAAGTATTTACCATGTAGTATAGAAGTATTTACCATGCAGTATAGAAGTATTTACCAGGTAGTATAGAAGTATTTACCACGTAGTATAGAAGTATTTACCATGCAGTATAGAAGTATTTACCATGCAGTATTAGAAGTATTTACCATGCAGTATTAGAAGTATTTACTATGTAGTATAGAAGTATTTTACCATGTAGTATAGAAGTATTTACCATGTAGTATAGAAGTACTTACCACGTAGTATAGAAGTATTTACCACGTAGTATAGAAGTACTTACCAGGCAGTATAGAAGTATTTACCATGTAGTATAGAAGTATTTACCATGCAGTATAGAAGTATTTACCATGTAGTATAGAAGTATTTACCATGTAGTATAGAAGTATTTACCATGCAGTATTAGAAGTATTTACCATGCAGTATTAGAAGTATTTACCATGTAGTATAGAAGTATTTACCATGTAGTATAGAAGTATTTACCAGGCCGTATAGAAGTATTTACCATGTAGTATAGAAGTATTTACCATGCAGTATAGAAGTATTTACCACGTAGTATAGAAGTACTTACCATGTAGTATAGAAGTATTTACCACGTAGTATAGAAGTATTTACCACGTAGTATAGAAGTACTTACCAGGCAGTATAGAAGTATTTACCATGTTGTATACAAGTATTTACCATGTAGTATAGAAGTATTTACCATGCAGTATAGAAGTATTTACCAGGTAGTATAGAAGTATTTACCACGTAGTATAGAAGTATTTACCATGCAGTATAGAAGTATTTACCATGCAGTATTAGAAGTATTTACCATGCAGTATTAGAAGTATTTACCATGTAGTATAGAAGTATTTTACCATGTAGTATAGAAGTATTTACCACGTAGTATAGAAGTACTTACCACGTAGTATAGAAGTATTTACCACGTAGTATAGAAGTATTTACCACGTAGTATAGAAGTACTTACCAGGCAGTATAGAAGTATTTACCATGTAGTATAGAAGTATTTACCATACAGTATAGAAGTATTTACCACATAGTATAGAAGTATTTACCATGCAGTATAGAAGTATTTACCACATAGTATAGAAGTATTTACCATGCAGTATAGAAGTATTTTACCATGTAGTATAGAAGTATTTACCATGTAGTATAGAAGTATTTACCACGTAGTATAGAAGTACTTACCATGTAGTATAGAAGTATTTACCACGTAGTATAGAAGTATTTACCACATAGTATAGACGTACTTACCAGGCAGTATAGAAGTATTTACCATGTAGTATAGAAGTATTTACCATACAGTATAGAAGTATTTACCACGTAGTGTAGAAGTATTTACCATGCAGTATAGAAGTATTTACCACGTAGTATAGAAGTATTTACCATGCAGTATAGAAGTATTTACCACATAGTAGAGAAGTATTTACCACGTAGTATAGAAGTACTTACCAGGCAGTATAGAAGTATTTACCATGTAGTATAGAAGTATTTACCATACAGTATAGAAGTATTTACCACGTAGTATAGAAGTATTTACCATGCAGTATAGAAGTATTTACCACATAGTATAGAAGTATTTACCATGCAGTCCACAGTAAACTGAGCCTGGGGATTTTTCAGGCTGAGCTGCAGGAAAACTCTGCAGTAAGTGACGCTGGCATGTTGTGAAATGTGAGAGGAAACTGGAGCACCGCGAGGAAACAGATGCTGATAAATTTTGTCATTTCAGCGTTTCATCAATCAGGTGGTTTGACGCAGAAACAAACCTGATGGATAAATAACTGCTGGAGGAAATCTTTCTCAGGTTTTCAGTCAGAAAATATATAACATGACAGAACGAAAATAGACAGATTCTTTTTTTATATCACAGTGAGAGGGATGGAGTGATGGAGGGACAGAGAGAAAGAGGAGAGGAAGTTAGGAAAGGACAAGGGACACTGGAAGTCAAAGAGAGAGAGAGAGAGAGAGAGAGAGGAAGTGTGATGACTGAATGATAAAAAGAGGAAGAGCGATGTAAGAGGGAGAGAGATAGAGAGGAGCGATAGAGTGGTGAAAAGGCAGATCGTGATTTCAGAGAGAGAGTGATGAAACAGAGGGATACACAGAGAGAAAGAGAGAGAACAGTCCTGCCTTGTTGCTAGGCAACTGAGCAGCCCCTCTTTGAAGTTTTCACTCATTGTTTTTTTTTTTTTTTTTTCCTCCAACAATCAGGTCAAAGCCAGGCTCAGCCGTAACCATAGCAACCGCCTCAGCACCACGCCTGCCGGCCATCCCATCCCTCCAGCAGCAGGACGGTTCACTTTACTGCCGTCCACATGTCCCTTAAAAGGGCCCCTGGGGGGACAGGGGCCCCCAAGGGGACCCAGGCCACAACCTCTGCATGGCGCGAGTTTTTTCACCTGTCAGTCACAAACAGAAACAACCATTTTAATACAAACAGCTGATAATAAAACAAAAACAAACACATCTACAGGATGAAGAAAACAACTTTAAGCAAACACAAATAAACAATAACAGAAATGTCTGGTTCTTAAGCCTCAACTCGTCTCTTCCATTAACTCTTTAATGCCACTTCTATCATATCTGACATTTTCTGAGACCTTATGCATCATTTTATGGTAAAAACTTTGCTCAGCATGCTGTTGTACATAATCAGATACGTGTCTTCTGTCCCTGCTGGATGCAATGATAACACAATAATCATGCAGTGATAAAATAATAAAACTTATTTTTGCTTTTTTTTTTTTACCAATTATTTTGATAAAGATTAAAAAGGAGAATTTCTTCCCCATTTCTTCTTAGGCCAAGCTTTAAAGGGTTAAATCACACTGACTCTGAACAGTCAAAGCCTCAGAGGCCCTGTGCTATTGGGGGACCCCCTTGGGGGTCCAGGGACTCCAGGTTGGAGCCGCTGGTGTAGAAGCTGATCTGAAGCAGCAGAAAGTTCCAGATTTCAGGAACTGGTTTGGAGATGAAATCTTCCATGGATTACGTCACAGATTTAAGTCATAGACTTTTTAAATAACCTGGAGCTGAACTCACATCTAAACTCTGTCTCATCTGCCTCAGCGTCAGTTTTTTTTCTTTATTTCACCACTTTTTCACAGGAAGTTGGAGAATCTGTGGTTTGTTTAATGTTTGTTCTCTGGAAACAACTTAATGCACCAACAAGAACACAAACTGAAATACAGGTTTTTACTTAGAGAGGAAAAGTTGTGCAGGACAAACAAAAAACTGCTTTTGATGTGCGCGCTCACACACACACACACACGCAGATATGTTGGATATCAGGCAAACCTCAGAGAAGTAAAAATAAATAAAGAGCGAGATGCAGAGAATTTGTTCTGCTCCTCGACTTCGACCTCATAAACTCGAGATTTAACCAACAGCTGCACACTCACATGTTTTCCATCACTTCTGAGGACATCCCACACACACACACAGTCCAGATGTGTGAGGTAATAGTAGCTGGGATGTAAAGGAAGCAAACAGTAAACCGAACACACTCACACACACACACACACACACACACACACACACACACAGGGCCATTGTCACGCATGCTGCTGGAAGTTTTACGGTGACTTAAAAAGATTAAACAGAGATCGGCATCAATTTACACCTGTGGTGGTGGTGGTGGTGGGGGGGGGGACAAAAATCAACCTGCTGCTGAAAACACACGCGTGTGAATTAGATCGTCTCTAATTAACGTCGTTGCAGACATGCAGCTCATTTCAACCTGGTAGTGATGAGGGAGAACTTCTCCTAATGTCGGCCATGTCTTCAGTTCTTTGAATATTAAATAATAAGTGACTCCTCTTTTCCACCGTGTGTGTGTGCGCCAAATTACAGCTGCGCCTCGACCTCCGCTGCTACCCGCGACCTCCGCTCCTACCCCCAACCTCCGCTCCTACCCCCAACCTCTGCTGCTACTCGAGACCTCCGCTCCTACTCGCGACCTCCGCTCCTACCCCCGACCTCCGCTCCTACCCCCAACCTCTGCTGCTACTCGAGACCTCCGCTCCTACTCGCGACCTCCGCTCCTACCCCCAACCTCCGCTCCTACTCGCGATCTCCGCTCCTACCCCCGACCTCCGCTGCTACCCGCGACTTCCGCTGCTACTCGCGACCTCCGCTCCTACCCCCAACCTCCGCTCCTACCCCCAACCTCTGCTGCTACTCGAGACCTCCGCTCCTACTCGCGACCTCCGCTCCTACCCCCGACCTCCGCTCCTACTCGCGACCTCCGCTCCTACCCCCGACCTCCGCTGCTACTCGAGACCTCCGCTCCTACCCCCAACCTCCGCTGCTACTCGCGACCTCCGCTGCTACTCGCGACCTCCGCTCCTACCCCCAACCTCTGCTGCTACTCGAGACCTCCGCTCCTACTCGCGACCTCCGCTCCTACTCGCGACCTCCACTCCTACCCCCGACCTCCGCTCCTACTCGCGACCGCCGCTGCTACCCGCGGCTGTTTTAGTCAGCAGTGGTGCAACGCATCAGAAGCGTCCCAGAAGCACTTTGTCGCAGCGCTCCGTTAAATTTATGTGCCGTATTTTTGACACACCCAGAATGCATTTCCACAGTTCAGATGGGGGCAGACAGAAAGTCCGACATGGGAGCAGTGTCAAAGCTTCCGGTATTTTTCAAAATAAAAGTCCCTGTGCAGATTTGCGCTGCTGACCCATGAAAACATGACGTGTTTAACTGGTCAGAGGTTTTTTTTTTTTTTTTACATCACAGACGATGAGACGTTTATCCTGGAAGTGGAGAATCTTGTGATCTCCTCTCCTGTGATTTCGTGATCTTGCGGATCCTGCTAGGTGGACTGCACTCGTGGGCGCTCCACACCTGACATGCTGCGCCATGGTGGGCAGAACAAAGCTGTGGCGCACACACACTCAGTGTAAAGGAGGGGTTAGAGGCAGGTACACCTGGACAGGTTGCAGGGCAACATAGACAGACAGACAAGCGGTGACACTCAATCCTCGGGAGGATTCCACCTGCTAACCTGACATCATGTCTGGGAGGAAGCCGGAATTCGTCAAACACCAATTTTTTTCATAAACGTTCCGTCATTTTTAGGATTTTAACCCTTTAAATGTCAATTTGAATATTTGAGTTATTGCCTCCTCCATTATGAATAAACATTAGAAGGATGGGACTGTGGTGGAGATTAAAAACTTGCACTTGTCAAAGATTAACGAGTAAACAGATTTGATGTCATTCGTATTTTTTATGTGGCATCAGATACACAACGGGCCCCATGGAGGACAACTTGAAATCTCTGTGTGTTGAAAATAAAACCAAGATTTCGTGAAGTATCTTTTCTAATTTACGTGGAACTGATCACATCAGGTTTCATCATCATGTACTTACAGCATCCCAAGATTCATCAAGTTCATAAAAGTTCCACAAAATCACATCATTCTAGTTACTTCAGTCACAAAAACTCCACAAGTTTGCTTTTTGTTTTTGATTAAAACCAACGTCTTAGGTTGTAGTGTAAATATCTGACTAACAGTTTATTTTAAAAAAATTATAACATGTACAAAAACCCCAGAGGAGGGCACAAAGGTTAGAACTGCTGTTATTATCAGAGAGGCCTGGACCAGTTTCCCTCCCAGAGGACCAACATGTCACCATGACAACATGAAGGGAAATCACGCTGTCTCCTGCAGGCTGTTTCTGATCATCTAGACTCGGAGACAATCAGATGGCTTTACTTCCTGCTGGAGACAATGTAGATGTAAAGCCATCAATGACAGATGAAAGGGAGTGAGAAGAAGGAGTTAAAGTGAAAGGAAAACAAAGCAAGTGAAGAAAAAGGATGACAGGTGAGAATAATAAACAAGAAAAAGTGAGTAAGACAAAATGAGGAAAATGAAACCGTTTAAGGAAGGAAAGTGTGTGAATGAAATAACCTAAATAAAGGGAAACGGGAGAGGTGGAACTACTTGGAAAGTGAGGATGAACAGAGGGTTAGACCCTCGACTGGTTTCAATTAAGAAAATTACAGAGAGCGAGAGAGAAGGCGAAACCAGAGCTGTCAGCTGATTACAGGGCAAGGGTAACCCCAGTCTAAACCTGAACCTGGACCAGCCCCGACTCTCCGTTATTTTAGGCTCCAGCTGGAAACCGTGAGCCTGCTGCTTCATGCTAACCACACACGCCTGCAGGCATCAAGATGCTGCTGCTAACTTCCACCACACTGGTTCTAACTCTGCAGCTTCATTTCACTGGAATCAAACCTCTTCATTCACCATGTTTACAGCATGCTACCTATGACCTAAGAACCACTGCATAAACCAGTTAGCTCCAGATAGCTCCAGTTAGCTCCTGGTATCTCTTTTACATGAGGTGGAGTTGTGGGAGCCATGTTGTGATGCTCCAAATAGCTTCTATTAGCTCTTGTTAGCTCCATGTGGCTCTGCTAAACAGCTTAACTTAGATCCTGCTAGGTCTTGTCTCTATGTGGCTCTTGATAGCTGGTGCCAGGGGTGTTGCTAGACATAGAGGTCTGCAGGGGCCCAGGCCCCCAGTACTCAGAACATATGTTTTATTATAAAGACGTGGTATGTTTATGAGCACTTTAACCCAGGGCCCCTTGGTGTCAACATGACAGATTTTTTTACTCGCCTCTTCTCTGGACAAACCCTGTCCTCTGGTGTCCAAACCAGCCAGACAAAACCCTCCCAGTCCATGGCTCACAGAGGTCCTAAGGGAGCACAGAGCCGGACTCGGGGCTGCAGAAAGAAAGTGGCACAAATCAAAAGAGCACACTGGCTTGTCTGAGTAGCAGCAAAAACCTGAAACTTTCACATCCAGCCTAAAGGCGGCCAAGATAGCCTTTTATCAGAACAAGATCCGCAATGCTCCCAACACACGACATGTTCATGGTGTTTAACTCTCTTCTATCTCCACCACCTGCTCAGCCTCCCACTGTGCTGACTGCAGAAATGTTTGCTTCCTACTTCACTGAAAAGGTCGCTACCATCAGTAACCAATTCACTGAGCCTGATCAACTCAGCCTTACCAAACCAGCTACTGGTGCCTCACTCTGCTCCTTCAGCTCTCTAAATGAGGACCAAGTCTCTAGACTTCTAGTCAACTCAAAACCCACAACCTGTCCTCTTGATCTTGTTCCCTCTGACATCCTGCAGAGCATTTTACCTACAATCAAACCTGCAGTAACCCATATTATCACCTCCTCTCTTAAATCCGGTGTCTTTCCCTCTGCCTTCAAGCAAGCTCGGGTTACCCCACTGCTGAAGAAACCCACACTCAACCCAGCCCAGGTTGAAACTACCGGCCGGTAGGTGTGCTGGCCTACACCGGGTGGCTGTCTGGGGGGCCTGGTCCTCCTAGGCATGTTACCTCTGCCTTTGGGGGGTGGGGCGGCCGCCTCTGGGCTCCTGGGGCCCTGGGCCCTTCGCTTGGACTGCCCTGGGTAGCTGGTCCCTGGCGGGGCCAGCGGCTGCTGATCTTGGCCCACTGGGACCTGTGCCCCGGGACCGTGGGGGGCTCTTGCTGGGGCTCTCCTCTGCCGCCCTTCGGGTGGGGCTGGAGTCGTCTTTGTGGTGGGGTGGCTTGGGTTGGTGCTCCGGGGCTGCTGCTGAGGGCCCAGGTCTCTGGCCCTGGTCTGCCTTTGGCCTCCGTGGAGGCGTGGTCGCATTTGCATGATCTCACTCACCACCCTTCATCACTGATCACTCCTTGTTTCTCATGCTCTGCATGCTGACACAGTCACTGAGTTGTCTAGTGGGTTTTAATAGTAAGCGATGATTATTAAATTTTTTTTTTTTTTTTTTTTTTTGTATTTTTCCTGTGAGTTAGTATCTGGTTGCTGTTATGTCTTTTTGATTTGGTTATTATTTAAAAACTCTTAATGACTGGCAGCTCTGTTTTTTTCTGTGTGTGTGTTTCTGCTTTTGTAAAAGTTGTAGGAAATTTTCTGGTGTGTTCATGTACAGGTGTAACAGTTTGTTGTCTGGTGATCGTGTGGATTGAAGGGTCGTTTCCTTCTGTCTGTGATCTTTTTGTCTCCTTTCTTCTTTCCCTTTTGCTCTTTTTGCTATTTTCCATCTTTTTCTGTCCCCTCCGGTCAGGTCCAGCACGATTACATAGATTCCGTGATTCAAAGTAAATAAATAAATAAATTAATCAGATTATCAAGAGGAGCCTTACCCATAGGCCTCCCCTTGGTAGAGCAAATTTGTTCAGCACGATACAGCAACCAGATTATCATTTTGCTGCTATGATGCTGGACAGGACAAGTTAAAAAAAAAAAAAAGAAAAAGGAAACTACCGGCCGGTCTCACTGCTTCCATTCATGTCTAAATTACTAGAACGTGCCGTCTTCAGTCAGGTCTCACAGTTCCTCCAAGACAACAACCTGTTAGATCCATATCAGTCTGGCTATAGGCAAGGCCGCTCTACTGAAACTGCTCTCCTGTCAGTTACTGATTCCCTACAGGTTGCCAGATCCACTGGTCAATCCTCAGTCCTTATACTGCTGGACCTGTCTGCTGCCTTTGACACGGTCCACCATCATATACTGTTCTCCAAACTCTTGGAGCTTGGTATCTCAGGATCTGTCCTCTCGTGGTTTATGTCCTACCTCACAGGAAGATCCTTCAAAGTATCTTGGTGAGGGGGCGTGTCCAGATCACATGGGCTGACAACAGGGGTACCTCAGGGCTCGGTGCTTGGCCCTCTTCTCTTTTCACTATACACCTCCTCACTCGGTGCATCATTAGCTCTCATGGTTTCTTCTACCACTGCTATGCAGATGACACTCAGCTTTTCCTTTCTTTCCCACCTGACGACACGTCTCAATGTGAATATCAGCATGTTGCTGATATCTCCGCATGGATGAAGGATCGCCACCTTCAGCTAAATCTGTCCAAGACTGAGCTTATTGTCTTTCCAGCCAATCCTTCCTTACCGCCACAGATAAGCGTGCAGCTTGACTCAATCACACTTGTGCCTACGTCTTCTACCAGGAATCTTGGTATCATGGTAGACAACCAGCTGACCTTTAAGGACCATGTTGCCTCGGTTGCTCGGTCTTGCCGATTTGCTCTCTACAACATCAGGAGGATCAGACCCTACATGACTGAACACACGGTCCAGCTCCTGGTCCAGGCTCTGGTCATTTCACGCATTGACTACTGCAACTCCTTACTGGCTGGCCTGCCTGCATGCTCAGTTAAACCTCTGTAGATGATCCAGAACGCAGCAGCACGTCTGGTCTTCAACCAGCCCAAAAGAGCTCATGTCACCCCGCTGCTAATCGCTCTCCACTGGCTTCCAGTTGCAGCGCATCAGATTCAAAGCTCTGCTTCTGGCTTACAAAACAATAACCCAAACGGCTCCGGTCTACCTCCACTCCTTAATCCAGAGCTACACTCCCTCTCCACAGTTACACTCTGCCAGTGAAAGACGCCTAGTGCTCCCACCACAAGGTGGCGCCACATCAGTAGCTAGACTCTTCTCCTCTGTTGTTCCCCGGTGGTGGAACCATCTACCAAACTCCGTCCGATCCGCAGAGTCCATTTCCACTTTTAAAAGCAAGCTAAAGACTCAGTTGTTTAAGGAGCATTTCCACATTTAGCTTAACTCTTCTACTCAGAATGAGTTAGAAAGATTTGTCCAGCTCTTTGGCTCAACAAGGTACTGAAGAAGCTGCTGCACTTATGTCCAAGATGATGTTGTTTGATGAAATCGTGATGTTTGTATTTAAACAAAGGACTTAGGAGTTTGCATGTTCTCTCCGTCTATGTGTGGGTTCTCTCCAGGTTCTCCGGCTTCTTCCCACCATCCAAACACATGACGTTAGGTAAATTGATGACTCTAAATTCTCCCTAGGAGTGTGAATGGTTGTTTGTCTCTATGTGTTGGCCCTGCGATGGACTGGTGACCTGTCCAGGTGTACCTGCCTCTCACCTGTTAAATGCTGGGATAGGCTCCAGCTTACCTGCGACCTGTAATGGACAAAGTGGTAGATAATGAATGAATCAGCTTCGGGTAACTTCTCTTGTCTCCTGCTAACTCAAATTGACTGTTCAAGTTTTTGAATGTCTTTCATTGTTTCTATTGGCATCTAATCACTTTACTAAATCTAAACTAAAATTTTATTCTCTTAGAACGAAGCATTTCTATCTACTCACTACAGGTCTGCATACATGGCAGCTGCCACATTTTTACTACGGTGTTTCTGAATGAACAAACAAGCTTTAAAACAACAGCACAGGCTTTGCTTGAAAGGACCTAGAGCTCCGTTTGGGATAAGTACCATAGAAGAAGACAGTAGTTACCTGTCGTGCAGTCACTGGATTCACTCACACATGAAAACAGCTTTATGTCTGGAAGAAGTTTGGCCACTGACGGCCACTGTACATACACTATTGTGATTTACCCATCTTTACCACTAGATGGCAGTAATCCTACACACTGGACCTTTAAGACTGTACGAGCAGATTGAGACAATAAAGCTAGTAGAAACTAAAAGGACGAAGTCCTGCGATAGTTTTCAGACATGTCACGGGAAAGAAAAAGATCTGCACACATGACATCAAACTGTTAGCAGTGGGTTTTCATCCATATTATCCTTTAAGAATGAAGATCCAGAGGTTCTGGTTCTGTTCTGGGGACTGACCTGCTCTGATCTGGATCTTATTTTTTTAGAGAAGGATGCTGCACAAGCAGCCGATCATGATGGATGATTCTTCACATCTTATAATAATAATAAGAAGA